>NC_079498.1:2709275-3009275 GCF_030052815.1 Hevea brasiliensis | reverse complement strand
GTTCACGCATAAGAGATGCCTGTGTCAGAAATTCTTAAACTTAGCTACGAATCCCGAGACTCATACGAAGCGACCGTAACCCACCTAGACTATTACTATTTAATCCATACCCTCGAGTAGACAACAAGACGGAAATCATTTTTTAACTTTGACGATGAAATAGGCTCCGAGGCCAGAGCTTACTCCATACTACAATTTACTGGCATTTTAACATGACTATATCGAGTCATCCCATCACATCAAAGTACAGCTTTTGAATTGATCATCCTCCGTGAGCACAGGCAGACTCAGAAGTCTAATTGGATCAAGAGGATCACGAACATCGAGAAGAGAAGCGCTTGATATAATTTCACATCGCTAAGGAACAGAGGTTTAATAAATTTCTAAACACCGCAACAAGGATATTGGCCCTCCAAGCGCAAGGTATCCGCATATAGTAATATGGTACAGTGTAAAACAGACGTCAGCCTGCACTGCTAAGCGCTAAATTCCATATTACAAGAAAGCGAAAGTTATAACAGACACCACCCAGCAACAAATTGCCCTGTCTTAACCAAAAGCTAAACATGTCATGCATTCTCGCAAAGCCAAAATGTCAGTTGAATATATTTGAATAACTAGAAGACTTAATCATACAGATCATCTTCATCAGCCCCACCAGCTGAAGTTGTGAATGGATCAGATGCGGCTCCACTGGTCCTTGTTTCGGAAAACCTAAAATCTGATCCGAATCCCCTAGATTGCTGCAACGTCTGAGCAAATGCTTGATATTTGCGAATGTCAGCATCACTAACACTCCTGCGAGCAAATTTCATAGACTCCTCAAAATGAGCAGCCTTGATCTCAGCCACTTCGTCCTCAATATCCTCATCCATTGCCTCTGGATTCTCACTTCTCCTCCTCTCTTTCTCAATATCCTGCAATAATTCCCAAAAATACTTTAGATTATGTCCACATATTAATAAATTTTCAAAGGAAGATTCAAAGCTCCAATAGTTTCACATAGTCAAAAAATGAACATATGAAAAACTCTCTTCGGGATTAATAAAATTACTACAATTCTAAGCTGCAAGTGGAATGCAACCTCTTAAAAAACAATGGAAGAAAATATGGAAAGGCAATTATCACAACTGTTGTCAACTGCACAATTTAGCGGTTGCTATTTTGTTCTTTTGAGTATGCACAGGCTGTAGTCTGAGACTAGAGAGAAAGGGAAGTTCAAAGAAAAACTAAATTTTATATCAGGCAACAGATTTAGAAGACAGTAGCATACCTTCTCTATATTCTCCCTTATGGCATATTTGCATGCCCGCTGGCAAATTTCCGTAATATCAGCTCCACTGAATCCTTGAGTATACTTGGCCAATGCCCTCAAATCAACATCTTTCGAGACAGGTGATTTCCTCAGACAGGCTTTGAAGATTTGATGACGTGACTCTTCATCTGGAAGAGGAATATAAATCAATTGGTCAAGACGGCCAGGCCGCAAGAGTGCTGGGTCAATAATGTCGGGTCTGTTGGTGGCCCCAATTATGAAAACAGTCTTCTTTGCTGACATGCCATCCATTTCAGTTAGAAGTTGATTCAAAACCCGATCAGCTGCACCACCAGCATCACCAACACTGCTTCCTCTCTGCAACAATTAAGTAAAAACAAAAATAAATTATTAGAAATAAGCTGAAGCCTATAAATCATGGAAAAAAAGGATTAAGTTTCACAATTGGAATTTCCTAAGTACCAACCTATTATAATAATTAGATTGAAAAAATATTCAAAAATACAAACTAACAAAAAATTTTAAATAATAAAATATATCTAGGTAATAATATCCTATACTGAATAAAGAATTGATGCAACAAAGAAATTAACCTGAGTAGCAATAGAGTCGAGCTCATCAAAGAAAAGGACACATGGTGCAGATTGTCGGGCCTTGTCAAAAATTTCTCTAACGTTGGCTTCACTCTCACCAAACCACATTGTAAGTAGTTCAGGACCCTTGACACTTATGAAGTTAGCTTGACATTCATTTGCAATTGCTTTAGCCAGTAGAGTTTTCCCACATCCAGGAGGGCCATAGAAAAGGACACCTTTAGAAGGTGACATGCCAAACTTCTCAAACTTCTCTGGATGCTCCACCGGATATTGAACAGTCTATGCAGTAAAAAAGCACAAAAAAAAAAAATAATTTAACTCCGAGCACTAGTACAAATCAGAACAATAAACTATATAAAAACAGAGAAAAAAAATAATACCTCTTGAAGCTCCCGCTTAACATTCTCGAGACCACCAATGTCATCCCAGCTAACATTGGGCACTTCAACAACCTGCCAGTAAAAAAAAAATATATATATATATATATATATATTCACAATTAGAGTACAGTTGAGAAAAGTTGAGCTCTGCAAAATGGGAAAGAGAAAAAGATCAATGCTGTATCACGAGGGACTTCCCAGAAATACTCACTGTTTCACGTAAAGCAGATGGGTTGCTAGTTCCAAGGGCAGTTTGGAAGTGCTCATTTGTAACAGCCATGGAATTAAGTATCTCAGCATCAATAGAGTCATCCTCCAAGTCAATCACATCCATCTTCTCTCTGATGCACTGAAGTGCAGCTTCAGTACATAGGGCAGCAAGGTCAGCACCAACATAACCATGGGTATCTTTTGCAATCCTTTCCAGATCAACCTACAGAACAGGAGACCATTTTTGTCAATTGGCCAATAAAGAAAGTCACAACAGAAAAGGGTAGGGCATGAATGTGGAAACACTAGCCCATGACTCGAGCATGGCTAGGTGGTGAATTCTGTAAAAGCCACATCCAACAAATGCTTGGAACCATTAGGTTTCATCTTTTCAATGGCAATGCTTCAATAGAAACATCAACCTGAATACGCTTGTCTAAACAATTCAAGTCCTTTGGATATAAAAAAACAACAAAAAAAAAATTAGTTTAAAGATTCATAAAGAGACTTGCCTCATCAGAGAGTTTCATATTCTTTGTATGGATTCGTAAAACTTCAAGGCGCCCAACTTCATCTGGGACACCAATGTCTATCTCCCTATCAAACCTTCCAAACCTTCTCAATGCTGGGTCAATACTATTTGGACGATTAGTAGCCCCAATGACAATAACATGTGCCCGAGATTTGAGCCCATCCATAAGAGTTAAAAGCTGTGAGACAATCCGTCTTTCAACCTCACCATGAGTCTTTTCGCGCTTGGGAGCAATTGAATCAATCTCGTCAATAAAGATGATAGAAGGAGCATTCTTCTCAGCTTCTTCAAATGCCTTTCTCAGATTGCTTTCACTCTCTCCAGCCAATTTGGACATTATCTCTGGCCCATTTATACAAAAGAAAAATGCACCAGTTTCATTAGCAACAGCTCGAGCTATCAATGTCTTTCCCGAACCTGGGGGTCCATAAAGCAAAATTCCTTTTGGTGGCTTCACACCAATTGACTTGAAAAGTTGAGGATGCCTCAGTGGCAGCTCCACTAACTCGCGAATCTGAGCCATCTGCTTCCGAACACCACCAACATCATCATATCCTACTTCATCCAGCCTGTCCTCATCCTCCCTTCTCACAGGTTCCCCCTCACAGAAAATCTCAGTATCTGGGGCAACCACACAATGCTCTCCTGGATCAGTTTCTATGACCTTGAACTCTACACTTCTCATCCCTCCTCTGACAAGGAAAAGATCCCCTTTCCTCACAGGCCTGTAAGCCTCTAAGAAATAAGCTGTAAATATATCATAGACAAAAGTTAGTTTACAATGTGCCCCAAATTATGAAGAGGGACGAAAAAAGCGGACGACATCTCACCAAGGCAACAAAAGTCCCAGATATTAATACATTTAAGAAGGGGGAAGGAAGTTTAACATAAAAATTTGGCTCAAGTACCATCTTAAAGATCCAAAACTAACGTGGACAAAGAACCTCCCAGGAAAACAGGGACACAAATCTATTTCTACATCCTATACAAAAGCTTCCTTGTTTTTCCACTAAAAGATCCCTCATTCTTTCCATGTAAAAAAACTATTGCTCAGTCTCAAGTAGCTCCACAAAATAATAATAATAATAATAATAATAATAATAATAATAATAACAACTCATAATTTTGTTGTGCAAGCATGGGAATGCAAAAGGATTTGCAAAAACAAGTAGTGTTTCCCATTTTCATTCAGTTGTGAAAAGAATTGCAGAGAAGTAAAGTCATTTTCTTCTATGAGAATATGGATGGAGTAAAGGTCCCAACAACCATTAAATTCTGGACAGCAGTTGAAACTTGAAATGCATGTAAAGTCATCAGTTAATGAAACACTAGAAGAGACATGATGTCTTTCGGTTTTTAAAGCACAAGAGCATATACAAACAGCCAAAACAACGACCAAGTGAAAGGCAGACAAGAAACTCACGTTTGAGGTATGCATCAAACAGATTCCCAGTAACACCTTCAATGGTGTCATCAATTGGCAGTATGTGAACACGCTTTCCATACTTAACATCTGGGCATTGGTGCACAGATACAACATCTCCAAGTCGAACCCTCAGGTTAGATCTAACAACCTTGTTCATCCTGATTTTTGGTGGTTCACAGGTGTCATCAGCAAGAGCAATGCAAATTGTATCCTTCCGTTTCTTGCCCTGCAAACCAAATTATTGAGAGAGAGAGAAAAACATTTCTATTATTCTTTCTTTATTGATTTCCCCTTTCCCTATTCAAACACAAGATATTCAACTTAAAAAGACACTATTAAAACTGCCAGAAAACAAGCCTGAATTTCTTCCTAAGTCACTGATTGCAAACTTTCAAAATAGAATAAGCATTTATAACAGCAGCTAAAATATAAAATAAAACTAAACAATACTCTCTGCTCAATATGAAACCATTTACTTGTGGATGAATGTAAGGGAATGGGAAAATTAAGACACCATCCAAGTGGTGGTTAATCTAAACACCTACCACCCCCAACCCACCGCGTTCATTATAATGGTTTTTAATTCCACAATATCATAATTCAACACTGAAGCAAACTATTAACACCGGAAACAGCCCAAATCTAGAACTGAAATTGAAAATGAAAACAGCTTATCCACAAACTATGAACTCTATCCCACTATCTATTAACAACAGCAAAAATGATACCATTACAAAATCATCCAAAACGCCGATAAAAAAAGACCATTAAAACCATAACCCTTGCACAACAGCCCAAATAATTAACAGTAACACAAAAACTAACATTAAGATTAGAAATTTGAATCCCTAATCTTTCACATAAGCACTATATCTACAAATACCTTGATGAGAATGGTGTCACCGCGGAAGAGCTGGAGCTTCTCCATAGTCTCCGGATGCATCGAAACGACAGAATTGTCATCGTTAACAGCCTCGTCAACGATCAGCCTATTCGGCGACTTTTTCCTCTCCAAAATGGCCGTCGAGAAGTCTTTCTTCCCCGATTTCCTGCTGAAAAAGAAGACATAATCAGAAAGATAATAAAAGAAATGATGAACTCGAAACAGAGTAATATGGAGCGAGTCAACTCACGAATCGGACGATTCCGCATGGTCAGACATTATTCTTGTTTGAATTTCGTGCAGGAAGGATTAAAGAAGAACAAAGGAATAAAAGAATTTGCCACTCAGATGTATACATGCATATATAGAGAGAGCGAGCCTGAGCCTGTCGTGTTTGTAAAGAAAAGAAGAAGTCTGATTGGTTGTATGGCTTGGCAACTCCTGACTTCGATTAGAATTCAGTTTTCTGTTTGAATTCGGAATGTCCTATTCCTATTCTTATTCTTCCTATTCACAAGAGAAAAAAAAAATCATTTGGGAAAATAATATAAATAAATAAACAAATTTTTATTTTAATTTTATAAAAAATTATTATTATTATTATTATTAAGAAAATAAGGATGGTAAAAAAATAAAAAATAAAATAATAATATTAAATAAGATGCTCGTAAAAATATTTAAATCTAAATTCAATTATATATAATATTTAAATTCATCACAAACCTACTTAAAAATATATTTTCTTATCCATACTCATTCAATTTTTATATATTTTTATTAAAATTTTAATTATTTATGAGATTTATAAGTCGAGTATTCAAAATATAAAATATAAAGTCAAATTATTAAAAATACTATAACAAAAAATCTTAAATTTTAAAATAATTTAAAAAATAAAATTACTCTCGAATATCCACTATCCATTTATCTAAATATTATATTTGAGATATTAAATTTAAATCCGTAGTGGATATAAATTTTAAAATTTAAATTTAAAATTTATTATATTTAAATTTGCACATATTGAATATTCGTGAAAATCTATAGTCTGCCATTCTTAAAAAACAATTTTAATATGATATATTATCCTTTCTATATTTGTTCTCCATGGCTTTTTTTTTTTTTTTACATTTTAATATTTCAATTCACAAAAACTCCACAATTTCATAAAAGATATTTGACATGTTAATTTTTTTTATAGAAAGACAAGCATTTGATGCGAGGTAAAATATTATTTTTAATTATATATATAAATAGCAAAAAATATATGTATTTTTATTAATTTGGTGAATTTATTGAAGAATTCAGGCCGAATTTAAGCCATTTGGATGCCATTATGTCCATGTCTACACAAGTGGGTCTTTGTACGTCTTTTTGGGCTTTTTGCATTTGTACCATTGGGTGAATATTGTTTGCATGCAAACCTTTCAAGTCATGGATGTAGGCATTCCATCCTTAACAATCCAAATCACATTTACATACTGTTTATTTTGCAAAAAAAAAAAAAAAGTTAAAAATAATATTTTAATTGTTTTAAAAAAGAGTTAGTGAAAATTAATTTTTAATAAAAAAAATTAAGTGATTTTTAAAAAAAATAAATTTATTTAAAAAAATTATTTTTTAAATTTTAATATTTTTATTAAAATATAAAATACTCATGCATGTATGACATAAACATGTAAGTATTAATTTAACATTATAACCAAATAATGAAAAATATTTTTATAAAAAATATTTTCTTAGAAAATAATTTTCATAGAAAACATATTCAATATATAAGTTATTTTCTAAAAATTAAAAAAAAACTGTTACACATATTGGCTCCTTTGATTCTAAAGCACAATAACAATAATAATAATAATAATAATAATAATAATAATAATAATAATTATTATTATTATTATTATTATTATTATTATTATTATTATTAGAGAGAAGTTTATAAATATTAAATTCATTATTGAGCTAAGGTGTATTAGAGATATTAAAATATATATTTCAAGTTAATAAGCTTTCATCAATAAGTTTAAATTTTGATGTTAGATTATTCTTTAATAATTTCAATTAACAAACAATACAAGTTGAATTTTTATAGGGAAAAAAATAATTATGTAACTCAAAAATAATTAAGTTACATAATTTCTTTGCCTCTTTTCTCTCATGCTTTTTATGGACTTTGTTTTGGATCAAGTTTTTGGCATCAAGTTTTGTTTTGATACATTATTCAATCTTTGGGCTAGACCTTATTATAAGATCAATTATGTGGAATATAACAGTATTGGGCTTTAGGCCTCTTGAGAATGAGATTTCACCTTTTAAAAAAAAAAAATTATCCCCACATGTATTTATAAATTAACCATACATTTTTATTGGTGAAGTATTGAAATTAATGAAATATAAATTATTACTAATGGTTTTGTCTACACATTGTGGGAATTATAATATAATTTGTATTTTTTATATTTTATATTTTTATAATTATATTATAAAATTTTAATTAATTATAATTTTATTTATGTATTAATAAATAAATAAGTTATTTGATATATTATTTTTAAATTAGTTAATATGTACCAATAAAATTATAAACAAAGTAGAAAAAATACATATAACACATAATGATTTTTGAAGTATCATTATTAAAATTTATATACTTTAAATATAAGAAATGTTTAAAAATAAATTTTAAATTTCATAAATAATTTTTATTGAGTAATTATTTAAATATATATTAATAATTTTTAAAATAATAACTCACATTCTTTTAATATGTCACGACCTAACCTATGTGCCGGACCGGCACTAGAACCTGGGCCAGCCTAAAGCCCCCGAGGCTAATAGTAAGCCTAACTATTCCTCAACCCAACTCTAAGGCCTATTTGGGCTCAATTTCAAGAATTCAATCGGATAGAGTCTGACCATAAAATAGACCATTCAACGGAGAGTTTTTGACTCGCCTGACCTGTAAACACAATATATAATAAATTGGGGAGCTCAACTTACTCTTCACATAATCAAAATGTCATAACTCAAATAGGAGCTCAACTCTCTCATCCAATCCCATCATGCATACAGTTAATAATTTTACAGGTCCAACATAACTTTTATAATACATGTCCAAAATAAAAATAAGTACTTTTAACACATGTAGAGTCTAAAATTTAACTCAATTGTACAAAATACATTAAATGTTATTAATGGACCTGCGAAAAAGAAGAGCATGTTAGCCACAACAAATAATCCTCTTGTAGCCTGGAAAAATAAATGAACAGGAGTGAACGTTCAACTCAGAGAGTAAAATACAAATTTAATCATAATCTCTATAACTATCTAAAGCTAATGCACCATGCGGAGTGAAATACAACATCGTCATAATTTTCAAATCATAACAGCAAAAAGGTAATTTTGAGCACTCACACACCTAACACTGTTAAGCAATACATATATGGGAGTTGATCCCTTATACAGCCCTCTTAATCCAACTTCTGTCAGCGAGTGTCTCTCAAGTCGGACTTTCGCTTAATAAACCAAATGCGGGGTCCCAGCGAGTGTCTCTCAAGCCGTGTGTATCCCGAATGATCGGGTCCCAGCGAGTATCTCTCAAGCCGTGTCTATCCATCATGTCCATATCCAATACCATACTATACGCACGCCACGCACACACACTGCTCTAAATTACCACAAACAATATCCATGGCACTTCAACAATTATAAATGCAATATAAAACGTGCCTAGTGTTTAATTATATAGATACATATTTATAAGTAATGCATGGACATATTTGAATATATAATAATATCGAAATTACAATTAAAATTAATATTTTACTCACAAACTTGAACCGAGGTCACTGCGACGGCTGGGCGGAGGAGGAAGCCTGTTCCGGCTCACCTGACAATTTCATTGTAATTATTTAATATATTTGACTCAATACAAGTTTAGAAAATACCAAAGACACTCTAAGTTGTGCTGAAAATCCGGCAGAGTCTCCCCTATACCTATGACCTACCTAACCTGCAAAATGGTTCAAATAACACTTCTAAACTCAACCTATATCTCATCATCATTATATGGCCCCTCCTGGGCCTTCCAAACCAAGCAATAATCATAACATCAAACAACTCAATTATAAGACTTAAAAACTAATATTTTTTAAAAACTATTCAAACTAACTTTAAAAATTCTATAAACCTGCTCCGCGGTCCTTAACAATATTATAAGGCTATTGCAATAGGAATCGTAATTTTCTTATTATTCACGAATATTTTATAAATTTTATTATAACCCAGTACAAGGCAAAAATTAAGTAATATGGAGTTCGAGTTTACCCATACCAAATCTGACAACTGGAATGCGTTCAGAACTTCTGAAAACAGTGGGCTAGCCTATAATCTTGACTCGGTTCTGAAATGGTTCCGGCAGCTTATCTGCTCGGCCTAAAATTGCAGATCCGGGCGACGATCGAATTTCCCCGAAATGAAAGTACATACACGAAATACACAATACCAGGATTATAATAATATATATAATAATTATTTGAAAATTATGGATGTTACATAATATCACCAAAAATTTAATTAAACAATATTAATTTTTAAATATATATAATTTGGTTAGCAAAATTTTGTAATATATAAAACTATAAACTTAAAAATTTTAAAATTCTTAAAAGATATAGTGAAAAGAATTTTAGATAATTATTTTTTTTATAAGATAAAAATTTAATAGTTAAAATTTAAAAATTTTAAATATAAAGTTAATATTTAATATGATAAATTATTTTTTAATTGTATAAAAATATAAAAAAATATGAAAACATCGGTTTTGAAACCAATAAAAACTTTGTATTTTTTTAAAAAGAATTCTTTCTAAATAAATATAAAATTTATTTAAACTTAAGACTTTACAATCTTAAAGGAAATTCAATTATTATTGAGTTAAAACTCATTGATAACTTAGATTTATTTTTTTTTCTAATATTTAATAATTATGTTAAAATTATCATGATTTTAATAATTGTCTAATTTTATATTTGATCAATATGCATATATTCTTTATCTTTGAAAAAATAAAAATTTCTTCCAAATATAGTATTAGAGAATTCAGTTCTATGATTACTACGATATTATAGCCTTAAAAAAAGAGCAAAACATATTCACTGATTCTAACAAAAAAAGGACAATCCTTAATTTCTTCTAACTCTAGTCCCTTTCTATTAGGGCTGTGCATGGTTCTTGGGGGAACCAAACCAAACCAACAAGAATCATACTGAACCGAATTTATTTTAATATTTTAGTTCTATTATGATTATTCACTAAGAATCGAACCGAAACCGTACCGAACTGGAACCGAACCGATAATCAAATTTATATATATGTTTTTCTATATTTTTTTAGATGTATTATATACTTTTAATATAATTATATATACTTATGTATGTATATATAATTATGAACTAAATATAACTTAATATTATATTTCATTTTTTTATATTTCTTAATAATTTTAGTTATGAATACATTAAATTACCTTATCATTCTTAATTATAATTATACTATTATCTTATATTAATATATATATATGTTAATTCTTAATTATATTTGTATATTATAGTTAAATATTATATGATTAATAAATAGTTAAAATATATATTATATGGTATATTATTATATTATATAATATATTTAATCCTAAGTTATATATGCACCTTATAATTAAAGATTATATAATTTAGATATAGCTAAAAGATATATTATATAATATATTATATATTAATAATTCAATTTAAAACTTAAATGCTAATTAAGTATGATTTTTTAAGGAAATAATTAGATAAAATTATTTTAAGAACCGATAATCGAACTGAAATCTTACCGAACCGAATCAAATTCGAAAAACCGAGAATTATACCGAACTGAAATCGAAACAATAAATAACTGAATCGGAGCCGTATTGAAATTTCAAAATTTCAGTTCGATTCTAGTTTCTACGCAAATTTCGAACTAAACTGGAACCGAACACCTCTACTTTCTATGTGACTCTTTCAGCCAATGAAGCGAAGCAACAAGTTGAAGGGGAAGCTTTGATGGTAGATGGCTTTCAACGCAACCCAATGCCATCATTCAACTCTCTACATGGTTAGGAATGACAATAAGTTAAATATTTTTAAATATATATTTTAATTCAATTTTAACTTCACGAGTACAAAATAATTTAATTATTTAAATATTGTTTAAAAAATTATTTACCATTTATTAACATAATTGATACAAGTGATAAAAAAGTTTTATATTTCTTCAGCAGATGGAGTGTTCAATCCTTATAAATAAATAAAATTTCTTCTTACTTGTGGTTTTCTATCAAATTATTTACTATTTTAATGCCAAATGAAAACATTCTGAAAAATAATATAGTGCAGTAAAAAAGCTAATTTAATTAATATTTTTTAATAATTTATGTCGTATGGTAAAGAATAAAATTGAAAATAAAAAGAAATAAGTTAAAAAATGCCACTTTTAGTGACATTTTCTAATTTTATATCAGGCTTAAAAGAATTTGCCAACAAAATTAACATTTTTGATAATTCATCCCAACCACTAAATTGCCAAGAGTATTGTGTTAATTGTTATTAGTCAAAATCTGTCTCTTTCCTCATCTTGCTTAGTTGCTTCTCTTTTTTTAATTAATTCATCCCAACCACCAATCACTCCTCATTATTCAAACACTCTACTTTGAGGGGAAAAAAGTAAGCACAATTGGCCAAAACTGCTTGCTATGGAAGAGTTGAGCAGAAGTCTTCTGATCATTGCCATCTTTCTCTAGCAATTATTACCATGATTAACCAAGAAAACTACAATGTGTGATCACTATAATTTATGGTCATTACCAAAAACAAAAAATGAAAAAGAAAACTCATGGGGCTATTATTTGCCTTGAATATGAAGGGAAATCAAATCATTGTCCATAAAAGTTTCCAAGAACAATGACTTGGCATTTTGATGGCCTTGTAAGATTATGATTATGTGAGTAATGCTACCTCTCACCAATGGATAATATATTTTATTTCCATAATAATGAAGAATAATGTAAGTCTATATGCAAGGCAAATTTAGGTATTAGGATATCTGCTCATTGCTTGTCCATATGCGCCCATTCTCTTATATCTTCTTAGACTTAAAGTATAATCTCTTTTCATCATTATTCTTCATTGAAATATTTAAAGTTGATCATTCTGTATCCCATATCTAATATGGATAGGTGGATATGTGAGTTTATAGGATTAACACGTTTTGGTAAAATTGTAATAGTTATATTAAATGGTGTGTCACTCTTTCTTGAATTTATATATATGTATACTTATCTTTAATAAAAAAAAAAAAAAGAAAAGAGATAAAATGTCAAGGAGTGAGCCAATATGCACGTATTCATATGCGATAAATTGGGGTGAACCCATTTGTCAATAGGCTTGTCCGGATAGGTGAATGTGTAAATTTATAAGGATTATTATGTTTTGATAAAATTATCATAATTTTACTAAAAACATGTCTTTTTTCTGAGTATATGTATATATATTTATCTTTGATAAAAAAAAATATTTACAGTTTACCCATTTTAATGATATATATATAAATTAAATAAGCTAAATTTAATAATAATTTAAACTAAATTAAGTAAATTATAAATAAAACTGAACCGAATCAATTTGATTTTATTCATTATTTTGAACTTTATTTATTTATTTACTTTACTTATTGCAGACTTTTTTTTTTTATATAAATGGGAAGAGACACAATAATTATAACATCTAAATCACAAATCCTATGTTTTAATTCAATTTTAAATTTTAAATTTTTTTAAAATTAAAATTGAATTGAATGAATTATTATTTTTTATATATATTTTAAATTGATTCAAATTAAAGTAATAAATTAAAATAATTTAATTCAAATCCAATAATGCTTATCTTAGAATGAGTGATATGAAATTTAAAATATGAATATCTTCACTTTATGTCGTTTTTGTACAGTGATAATTAAAGAGATTGAAAGATTTTGCGTCACAACTATAACTTTTCATATGTGACCCACACGGCATCTTAGCCCACTTGGTCAAAAGAAAATTTCATGAAATCATTCACATTATTAACCCACCATCAAGTATTATTCATTTCTAAAATTATTGAAAACCCTTTTTATTTTTTTTTAAATTATACAAAATAAGGGAAAAAATGCCTTCTCATTAGTTGATTGAGTTTATAGAATAGATTGGCTATGCTAATTTGACAACCATCAAGCTTTCAGGCGTTTTTAAATAATATTAGTTGTTTTAATAATTATTAATTATTTCAATAATTATTTATTATTTTATTAGCTATTAATAATTTATATAGTGATTTAAAATAAAAATATTAATATAAATATTTATTAAATTAACTATTTAATATAAAAATAATAATACCATCTTATTAATCTTAATTAAAATCTGTCTCAATCTAGCTATAAGAGATAACCTTTTATGAATCACTACTTCAATTTATAATTATTAGTATAAATATTATATTATGAAATAATATAAATAAGACGAGTAGTGTTAAATTAATAGTATATATTTATGTCATACATTTATAAATATTTTTTTTAAATAACTCCAATCAATTTAATATCTTAAATAATTTAATTTTAGAAAACTATTAAAATTAATGAGGTTAAAATTAGTTTTAAATTTTATTAAAATTGAAAATTAAAAATCTTATTAAAATTTAAATTGAAATTGAGAAAGACCAAACCATTTTCAAATTTTAGAAAAATAAAAAAAATATTTGAAGGGAAAAAATAGGAAAAGAAAAAGGCAAAAAAAAAGCAAAAATAGATAAAGCAAAGATGCCAAGCGAATCCAACAAAGTATGACCCGGAAGAAGCGGGTCAGATAGTATCCACTTTCTACTTAACTCTCATACTTAATATTACAGCTTCTCTTCTGTCTTCTCTCTCATTTCCCACTAGTTTCCGTCTTCCCGCATTAATTCTTCCTCTGAGCTCTTCACCCAGATCCAGGTTTGTCCCTTTACACTCTTTTCTTATAGCTTTCTATTAGTTTATCTTGTTCTCTCTTTATTGGAGTGGGTTTTGATTGATGTAGTAGCTGTTATTGGATTCTGCTTAGTCACTGACACAAAGGAATGGAAAGGTGAAGCTGTGGTGCTTTGTGTGTGTTTGTTTTGGAAAAGCAAATGGAAAACTTATCTCAAATGAGCTAAACAGTAGTGTTGAAGCTGAGACTCTTCATAAAGTATAAATCTTTTGAAGCTTTTCCTTCATTTTCTTGGCAACTAAACAGCTGAGCACACCAGGTTTTTGGATTTTGAGCAAGTATAATGAATGTTACTTGAGTTCTGAAAAAGGAAAGGAAGTTGGATTAACTTGTTTTCTTTTGTTACGTGATCTTTGATTAGTTTTATCATAGCGAGGTAGAGAAAAGCAGGTGTTTAGTCGTGGTTTGCTGGTTTAGTTGAGGCTGGGTTTTATCCCTTTTGGGTTTCTGCCCCTCTGTTCATTTTATTTTTTTTGTCGTTATGTTCTATGGAAGTAAACTGAGGGGCTATAAATGTTAGTTGCGCCCTTACAATCTGTTTGGTTACTGAGAAAATGAGATAACTGAAGGGAAAGAAAACGTGAATGAAATGATGTCTTTCTACATTGTTTTTGTCTCCTGATTTTACCGTATTGATTTTTGGATTAGCAGAAATTAGATTGATACTCAGTCTTTCTCTCTCTCAGCTGCCAATCAAAATGGGATGCTATTTAACTGATTTCGTTTTCTGAATCGCAATGGGTTGCATTTAACTTATTCGGTGCATTATATGTTCAATGTTTTACTTTCCTTTTTTATGGTTTCTTGGATTCTTATCTGTTGGTTTATGATGGATAGCGGTAATGGAGTATGAGTGTATGCTTTATTATTTGGGAATTGTATTTCTCTGTTTTGCATTATCCTTGACTTGTTATGCACGAGATTTTTTTCATCGATGATCAGGAGCTGGCAGTCACCATTTAGCTGGAAATGTGTGAATAATAGTGCTGAGCTGCTGAGGACTTTTAAGTTGGGAAAGCAGCTTAAGCATTCCTTCAGTTGTGCAATGTTGCTTTTGACGATTTGAGGTCTGAAAAAGTTAGAGTAGAAGATGGAGGAGATACAGTCTCAATCAGATAATTATAGATCTTCATCGTCTTCAGCCAGTAGTCCTACAAGCAGGGTGCCTTCAAGTAACTTTTTTTACTTGCGGAAGCCTGGTTCACTTAGACAACCGATCTCATTTGAGGATTCACCAGAGTGGGAGGATACAGATATTGATGTTAGGGTGGAGGAAGGAGGTGACTGTATCAATGTTGCTGCAACACCAGTGTCCCCGTCTCTATCAAAGCTCAATAGTGGGTCATTGCCTTCCCCACCATTGCCAGAGAATGCAGTTGTTGCAAGAAAGATTGCAGGAGCTTCTGTTGTCTGGAAAGACTTGACTGTTACAATCAAGAATAAAAGAAAGTACTCTGATAAAGTTGTAAAGAGCTCAAGTGGCTATGTGCTGCCAGGGACAATGACTGTAATCATGGGTCCTGCAAAATCAGGGAAATCCACATTGTTGAGGGCTATTGCAGGTTTATTAGCTTTTTATTCATTGTGATCAGCCGCTGAACTGTTGAATATAAAGATTTTAAATATCTTTTTTGGGGGGTGTGGAATTGAACAAGCATTTTTCTGTATTTCAGGAAGATTGCATCATTCAGCCAAAATGTATGGTGAAGTATTTGTGAATGGCACAAAATCACACTTGCCTTATGGCTCATATGTAAGTTCTAAGTCATTCAAGCGAATCTTTACATTTTTTTTCCTCAGCAATTTAATTTATTGTTTTGTAAAATGTAGATTTCCTCTAATCATACACTCTTGATCTTCTCCTCCTATTTGTCTTGCTACATAGGAAAGAAAGTTTCTCACTTGCTTTAGAACATGTGGTGTTTATGTTGAAATGCATTCATGTTCTCAAGGAACTGAGATCAGTTTATTTCTTACATTCAAAAGCTGGTCGAGTTATTATGAGAATAAGAATTTTCAAGATTAATCTAGTGCATTTACATAGCTTTGACTAACCAGTCCCATAGTAGCTAATGCACATGCTTTTGTTCCTTACTTAACTATGAGCTTGAAGCCCAGCTTCCCACTGGGGCCATCTTGACTGAGAAATTTCAAAAGCATTTTTACTTTGTTAGTTGACATTTAAATGTTGAAAATCTTAATTCATGCTAAAAAAAAAAAGAAAGAAAGAAGGACAAAAAGTATAAAAAGGATCAGTCTAGATTCTGCAATATCAACAGTTTCTTAATTCTGACTGTTATTCCCATGATAATTGGTGTGCATTCTCAATTCTTCTTTTGATATAAGTTTAGACGTGTATCTAACTCAAAAACGGCTATAATGGTCCTTGACACATATTGGATGCTGTTCCTGTTTCAAATCTCAAATCAAAATGTGATGAGGACTCTGACTAGTAATCATCTGCTTAAATCTTTAGTATCTCATTCTTTTGACCTCTCTTGTTACTTGTTAGTTGTTATAGTATTGTTTAAAATCATTATGGACAACCCACTTCTGATGGCCTGTCCTAGGCATTGAGTCCGTTTAATGTAATGAAGATCATGAGTTAGAATTCTGTAGATTTTGTGTTCTTGTCTTCTTGAGCTAGCTTGGAAGTTTAGATCACATCCCTCTCACAACTTGACAAAATTTCTCACATAGTAAGTGGTAAACTTAGCTGTCTTATCTTGGAAATTAATTTCTGTTACAGGAGGAAGTTGCCTTCAGACCAAAAAAATAAAAAAAGGTTGTCATGCAGTGGTGGACAGAAAAGATTTTATTGTTTTTTTGCAATGAAGTTGAGGTTTTTGATTTTCTGGATTGCCTGTCAATTTGTAGGGTTTTGTTGAAAGGGAAACTACTCTGATTGGGTCCCTCACTGTCCGAGAATACCTATACTACTCTGCACTGCTTCAACTTCCTGGTTTCTTCTGCCAGAAAAAGGGTGTGGTAGAGGATGCCATCCATGCCATGTCCTTGAGTGATTATGCAAATAAATTGATTGGGGGTCCCTGTTATACGAAGGGCCTTCCTAACGGTGAGAGAAGGCGTGTTAGGATTGCCCGGGAGCTAGTGATGAGGCCCCATATCTTATTTATAGATGAGCCCCTTTATCATCTTGACAGGTTATCATATTTACTCTTTCCATCCTCATTTTGATTTCAAAGTGACTTACCTGGAATTCCACACACACATTTTACGTGGTCTACCATGCATAATTAAATGAGTATTCTGCTAAATTTATTATTAACTTGTAGCACTTGTTCACGGATAGGAATAACATCTAGGAAAAAATCTAGATTATATTATCCCGAAACATTTCAAATGTACTTGGTTGCACATATATGTGTGTGAGAATGAATCTTGACTATCTGTTCCTCTCTGTCCTGCAAACTTACCAGAATATTACAACTACTGGGACAGAGTACTGGCAACGGCAGGAAAATTTATCTGTTCAAATTTTAGTAAAACAGTTTGGTAACTTGCATGAAGTTTGGATCTAAGAAAACTACTAAGTCATTTTATATGGGATCCAATGGAATCAGTTGTCCATCATCTTTTCTTTTTCATATCCATGGTAACTGATCTTATAACAGTCCCTTAATGATTGTAATGATCTGTGTCTTTTTCAATTTTTTTTTTTTTTTGCCATGTTATATCTAATTTTTGGACTTTTCTCTGATCAGTGTCTCTGCTCTTCTGATGATGGTTACATTAAAGAAACTTGCAAGCACTGGTTGCACCCTTATCTTTACCATTTACCAGAGCAGTACAGAAGTATTTGGGCTCTTTGATCAGATCTGCCTGCTATCAAATGGAAATACGTTATTTTTTGGAGAAACTTTGGCTTGCTTGCAGGTAAGTTACTGCAAATTTGAACTTATCCCTTGTTCAGCTTTGGATAAAGGAGCTTGTTTTTGCAATTAGTGAAGGCCACTTCAAGTGGGACATTTTATGCACAAAGCATTAATTGAGAATTTATGCAAGTAACTTAGTTGTTTTTTGTTCTTTATATGGCTGGTGATAGTAAAAGGCTTACTAATGTTTCTATATTCTCAAAGAACAATAATTTTTTACTTTCATTTGTTGGCAGCACTTCTCAAATGCTGGATTTCCTTGCCCAATTATGCAAAGCCCTTCGGATCACTTCTTACGTGCAATAAACACTGATTTTGACAGGATAATTGCAATGTGCAAAAATTGGCAGGTATTTATTTACTATTGCAAATATAATGATTCTCATGCCTAAATGGCACAATTAAGATGTCCTTAAAACAGAAGAGTGCAAATAACAGTGACACTAATGTTTGAACTTGTTGGATCTTATTGGTACTTATTGGTACTCGGTTGTTCTTTCAGTCTTAGAGGTGAGCGGAACTCTAAGAACAGAAGCAATATTGTACATGTGTGTCCTATATATCTAGGTCAACTTTAGATATTTAAATTTAACACACCTGAAATCATGGACTCACTGTAACAGGATGACCATGGAGACTTCTCATCAGTGAATATGGATACTGCTGTTGCCATTCATACCTTAGAAGCAACATATAAATCATCTGCAGATGTTGTTGCAGTTGAAACAATGATATTGAAACTCACAGAAAAGGTATGAATGAAAGTTTGCAAACTCCTTTCGTTATACTATTATTTGGCCTATACCCATTCTGAGCCTTTGTTGTGCACATTGTTATTGACTCCCATGGGGCACTTGGAGTTTCTTGTTGTCAGGATGTTGTTGGTTCATGCCTTGATTGATTGCAGATGGAATAGAATCTTTGCACTTTTGTTACCATATTACTGTGGTTGTGTCATCACAAGCAGTGCAGCGTATTTGGACCCAAATTTCCTGGATTGATCCACAATGCTTGGAGGAAAAGGGCTTGGTTCATGATGATTAAAACATATGACTATCATGATATCATCAGCCTCAACTCACCTGTTATCTGTGTGTGCATGCACATTTGTGTTAGTTTTCTTGTCTGTTTCTGGTTTCAATGAAGATGCAAGTAATAAATTTCATTCTGAAGAAAAATTTTAAATCTGAGGAATGCCATCAACAATTACATTTCCTGCGTTAGATTTTAATCAGTCATTTTGCTCTTTGCATTGAATGTAAACTGAAGTGAAGCTGTGAAAGCACTACTGCATGCAAGGGTCCACTAAAGCCTAGCTTTTAGTCTTCAATAACTGTTGTCATATGTGATCACTTATGCAGGAGGGTCCGTATCTTAAAAGCAAGGGAAAAGCTAGCAGTGCCACAAGGATTGCAGTTTTGACATGGAGATCACTGTTAATTATTTCGAGGGAGTGGAAATACTACTGGCTTCGTCTTATTCTTTGTATGCTTCTCACACTCTGTATTGGAACAGTATTTTCTGGCCTGGGGCATTCTTTGTCTTCCGTTGTGGTGAGTTTCTTAAAATAAAATTTTAAATAATGCATATGGTTTTCTGGTTCATCCCTGCTTGTTGAATGCATTCTTGAATGCATCTACAATTTCTGGTACACTAATGAGTTACGTAAGTTGGTTACTCATCTCTTTGCCTTCATATTTCAGACAAGGGTCGCGGCAATATTCACATTTATATCATTTACTTCACTTCTAGGCATTGCAGGAGTACCTTCGCTTAGGAGGGAAATCAAGGTATTATGTTGCCATTTTTGTTCGGTTTTAACTTCAAGAACTCTGTCAACTTATTAATGTATGAGATAAAGGATAAGCCATATTTGGTTTTAGAAAATAATGTAGTTCTGTTCCTTAATTGTCATCTCATCTTGAGTTCTGTTGATGACCTTAGATGCCAAAAATGAGAAGTTTCAAATGCCAATAAGATATGCATTTCATATACTTACTCTTGCTGTTGCCAAATCCTTTCTGAAAAGTGGACATATCATTCTTTAAAGGTTAAATGTCCTGTGAAGTTGTCACACTAAATGTGATTCAGTTGTTTATTTCAATATTTCTGGTTCAATACAATTGAATGAAATATGTTTATGTTCCATTTGCTGTTAGAATATGTTCACTTGTGCTATATCAAAACATTTAAGAAATTGACTATATATATATATTATGAATGGCAGATGATATCTTGAAATATATTGAAAGACCAAGATTTTTCTATTATATTTTATTACCTGAGGTTTATCTTTTTCATGATTGTATTTGATCAATATGTTTCCCCATTTTGCAGATATATGCCAGTGAAGAATCAAATAAGCATTCTGGGGCATTAGTCTTTTTACTTGGGCAGCTTCTCTCCAGCATCCCATTTCTTTTTCTCATCTCCATTTCATCAAGTCTAGTCTTCTATTTCCTTATAGGGTTGCGAGACGAATTCAGCTTGTTAATGTACTTTGTTTTGAATTTCTTCATATGTCTCTTAGTAAATGAAGGACTAATGCTGCTTGTCACTGCCCTTTGGCAACATGTTTTCTCGAGTGTCTTGACGCTGGTATTAATGCATGTGAGTTTCGTTGTGGACAAAACATTTTTGAGGTTACTATATTTTTCTTTTCAGAGTTTAGCTTCTGCCAAGATAGTATATCTCAGAGAAGTAATTTGCTTTACCCACACACATGCACACACTTGTATGTATGCACAATTGCATAATATTCCTTAGATGGTTGGTGTTACATCTCTATTTCTCTATCCTTGTATGTGGATTTCCTATAAAATAAGCAGTTCTATTGGATAGGACTAAAGCTGCATTGCAAAGATTTTTTTTTTTTTTAATATCAAATTAAAAAATGTGCACTAAATGGTTTTACAGAGTTTGATAACCTTTGGGATGCCTATAGGTTTGCAAAAAACTGTTGGATGAAAATATTGTAAATTCATCATTGGCTTGATTGACGTTTCACCGCCCATGATTGATTGCATATGTGGATTTAGCAAGCAGTGATGACTTGGCATCTCCAAATCTCATTTTGAGTACATTTGTTATTTCAGGTGGTAATGATGCTTTCTGCAGGATATTTTAGAATTCGAAATGCTTTGCCAGGACCAGTATGGACATATCCAATATCCTATATTGCTTTTCACACATACTCTATTCAGGCAAGTAGGCTTGTAATTCAATCTTTTATCTGCTCCTTATGAAATACTGTGTTGCTTAATCTACTCCCTGGGCCATCTTTCGACTTTTTTGAATCTGAATATCCTGCTGTTAGAAAGCAGCAGTATTGAGAATACGTTTTATAACATTAAAATTTTCAAATGTCAGTAAAGTTGCTAATTTTTAAAGTAAGTTTGGCCTTCTGGATGGATTTTTAGAATGTTATCTGTTTCTGCAATGTAGGGACTTTTGGAGAATGAGTACCTGGGGACTTCATTTGCTGTTGGGGAAGTAAGGACCATTTCTGGGATTCAGGCCCTCCGAAGTGCATACGATATCTCTTCTGACAGTAATTCCAAATGGGAGAATCTGTTGGTATTGTTTCTCATGGCAATTGCATATCGTATACTAGTGCTTATTGTACTGTATTTTCATGTTGGAAAGAATGAATCTACACCTAAGTTTTTCCAGTGCAATCAGGATACAAGCAATCCAAGATGAATGGAATTTGCACTGCTAGTGTTGTTTCTGTTCAAGCTGTATGATTCCCTTTTACCGTGGCCTGCTTCTCACAGTTGGAAATTAATGATGAAATACGCAAACGCATAGTATTACACCATCACATATGTTTTCAGGTCTGTCTTCTCTGGGGTGGTTAGCCTGGATTGTATGTTGTACCAATTTCTTTAATGGTTTTTCAAGTGGGTGTAAATATACGCCCATTAACTTTCATTTAATGTTAATGAGATGCTGATCAGTAATCAGTCATCCAATCTAATATATTTTATAATGCATAAAATTAATTTAAATTCTATCCAAAATATATTATGGACAAGTGAGTTCTGGCCTTCCAGGTCTTATTGCACATGGCCATTGGACTTGGTGTTCTTGGCTTGGTCTATCTTTTCAATCTTGGCCTTTAAATCCTTGATGAATTGGACCTTATTTTTCTCTGATGATCCAGTAGGTGACACTGCATTTCCCAGTGTCTTCTTCACCTCCTTGACTCTGTTCCTGAATTCATCTTTTTGATTCTCCACACATTAGACGGTTTATACTATCTGAAACTTCCTCTTTGGTGATCACCTTCCTATAACTCAAATTAATCCCAATCTTCCAATCATCAACCACTTATTTCCTATTTGTGAATTGATCAGTATACAGAGGGAAACACAGTAATGGTACTTGACACCATACGCTTTCTAGTATGGAATTCCACCCACAATGGGCTAGGAACCCTCCGATTGCCGGGTGGGCCAAGACTTCTCTCTGACTGCACCAAGGTACAATGATAGCACGGTCGGCAACCTCTTCTTGAAATCCAACGGGCAATGGATCAGGCATCATCTGAGCTCACAACAACATCAAGGCGAAGCACCATTACAAAACTCACTTGGCTAAGGGAAAGTCCATTTGCTATCTGTTCAAGGTCACTTCTTGTAACATGGGCATAGCTGCCAAATGAGACGTACAACACCGAGCCATGGGGCCTTTTGTCTAGCCACTGGGTGCATTGTGACTCGGGCCACAGGCTGGTGGCTAAAATGGTCTTGGAGAAGTCATTAGGGAAAATGGGTCCAATTGCGTAGTATGGAATTTTGGTTTGTAGAGCTGATATGGTGTCAGGTTCAAGTTCTTGAACTGTATTGCATAAAACAAAATCTGCATTTTTAGTGTCGGTGAAGCAGCTATAAATAATTTGGTAGCAAACTGACGTAGTATCTGTTTCTTGAAGATACGACATCGTATCTTTCATTTCGATTCCCTTCACCCCTGATATGTAATCTATTGTATCTTCTCGACAATCTGATCACAAAATTTCATGCATTAAGAGACATGCATCGAATATAATCTTCAAGCAACTGAGTAAAAAAGAAAAAATTTTACAGGCTCACCTGGGCAAGCAAAATGACCATTTAACCTTAGAAGATCCAAATGATAATACAAGGTAAATACCAAAGCAGGTTCTGTCCAGAAGGAAACTTGAACCAATCCAAACTTCTTGGCAATCTTTGAAGGCCATACAAAAAAAGTATCAGCAATCAAAAAATGAACATCCTGCCCAGAAGCAACTATCTGGGCTACCACCTCCTCTATATGAGCTGAGAACACATGCAATAGAGTTGCCATGAACTGGTCATGGTTCAATGATCGGTCCAAACAGGAAGCCCATCTGAGACGGTGGTGTACTGGATGTCGAGCCCTGAATCACGTCAACATCAGTTTTGTGTTGAGCCTTGGAGATTTGGTGGTCGATTGAGGCGGCGTTTATAAAGGTTATGGTGAAACCTTGGGAGGCTAGCTTCAGAGCAAGGTGTACAGTTGGGATTACATGACCTTGGAGAGGGTAGGGGATGACGATGGCATGAGGCTTCTTGGGTTTGTCTGCCATTTTCACAAGGGTTTATTTGCAGGAAGAAAGTGGGAGAGATAAAGAGAGAAATGTCTACAGAATACGAGGTTCTATCATTCCCCTGTGAAGCTCCCATATATAATCTTGGAACGACTGATTGTGCCTTATTTACGGACTTCTCATAGGTTGAAATTAATGTCATAATTCTCTGTATGCTTTACCAATAGCAGAGAGGTGATTATATTGGAGTTAATAACGATTAATAATACATATTTTAAATTTAAAATTTAAAATTCTTTTTATTATTAAATAAGGTAATTTTAAATTTTAAATGCTGAATTTCAGTCGAAATCAGGCAATGCCTTCAATGTCCATGGCGGATAAGCGGCACCAAGCCTATCACTTCAATGGCGGTTGCAGTTATCTTATTCTTTTTCCATGTCGTTTCATTTTGCTTACCTTGTATTATCATCAAAAGCCCAATGCAACATCTGGAATGGACATTGCAGTAAAGGAAGACAATTATAAAGAGTTAATGATAGATGACAATGGCAGCCATTGCAGTCGTCTGGGTTAAACCGTGGCATGCAAAATCTTATTCATCCATCTGTTTCTGCAAACTTGTCAACATCTGTTGGGGGTGGCCCCCATGGAATCGCTGTGTTGTCACTGCACGTAGGATATTTTACAGCACGTGCTGTAACACGTGCTTGAGCTGGGCTCCTTGTTTGTTTCCGACTCAGACAAAAACCTCCCCCAAAACAAATGCTTCCCGCCGAAACAATTTCCACCAGTTTTCCATTTCTAATGCCCTTCTCTTTGAATCACCAAAATTTCATTTCGAATTTCCATTCTCTTCTTCCCATTTTCCTCCATTTTGCAAACCAGCAAGCAGATTGATCATTTAGCCGCCACGTTTTCCGCTCTCTCGCCGTTCTTTAACGGCGAGAGAGCCGTGGTTTTGCTTTTCATCGATTGTGTGCTCTTCTCTCTCCCCCTCTCTCTGCTCCTCCACGGCGTTGCTCTTTCTCTCCTTGCTCTCTTCGCCCTCTACGTCGAGATTCCAGCCGAGACATTCTCTTCCATTTCTCGATTCAAAACCAGGTATTTGGGGTTTTCCGAATTGAGGTTTAATTAAGGTAGGACTAAACTGGAGCCATCTTTGCTTTTTATATTTGCTTTGTTTTGCTAGTCATTTCATGCCATTATGCCAGAAAGTCGGTAGTCAACAAGTGATCCAGAGACTTCTTGAGCCAATCTGGAGCTAATGGCGATGAGAATGACATTATTTAGTGCAATATGATGTATTTGATAGTGAGACTAAGTTATCTTTCGTTCATTCATTCTTTTTTGTATTTTTGGGTAATATATGAATTTTCAGACCTGGTGCTTTGCTTGGTGCAGTTACATTACCTGCTTTTATGTTCTCTAAGTTGATACAGCTGTCAAGAGCATTTTTATTTCATGAAATTGAATGTGAAGGTACTAGTGATGCGCACAATTTGGTCTCAAATGGCATTATCAACGCTTGCAGTCTCCATATCAACATGTAATAATCACTTGGATTCACTTATTGATCGATTTGTGTCTTAACTCAATCACATACAATGGTTAATAATAGTATGAATTAGTTCATACTTGGTCCTGGTGGTAAATTTATTGCATTTACCCTAGGCGCAAGCACAATGATATCTTAGCCAATGTGATCGTTAGATGCTTGTCTGAATTAGAGCATATGAATATTTTATCTCTATGAATGAGTTTCCCTTGTTCCTAATGTACTGAGATGTAGTTATATTACCTGGATATTGAGTCACCATATTTTACATTTGTGGAATTCATCAGTTTATAGTTATATGCACTGTGATTTCTTAATGTCCATCGAGAGGCAAAGTTTACTTTAGTATGATCTTCAACCATCTACCTCTTTACATGTTGGTTTATGATAATGTGCTTAACTTCCTCTGCTTAATTATTTGTGTAGAACTTAATTATCTGGTGTTGCAGTACTGGGTCACATCTGCTTGCTGCTTCAATGTGCTTATCTTCCTCTCCTTGTTTTATGTGTCATTCATTGGACAGTGGTCATTCCTCTTCAAATTGGTCATGGGCTGCTAATTTGGCTTAAATTTCATTGTTTTATATGCAGCACTGTTCATGTCATCTAGTACTGGTGAGTCTGCAATTCTGCAACTAGTGTTATGTGTGTGTTGAGGGGTTTCTCTTTGTTGGGTGAGATATCCAAAAAGTAACAAAATTATGCATTTTCTTTCGATTATTTGAACCTATCATCTCATCTAAGATAATTAGAGATGTGCATAACAGTGTCTTTAGTTTGTGATTCAGTGGAGGAATAATTGTATCACTGAGACTTCTATTCCTGATTAAAATATTTATTTTTTTTACAGGTATGCAAACAACATTAAAATTACTGTGGGTGCTCTTTCATGGATTTGCAGCTGTGAAGTTAGTGCAGCATCTACTTGATACCTTTCTATCATGTGTTTCCATAGGTAGCATGGCTGTGCTAAAATAGTTCTGCTTTGTTTTAATGGTTATTGTTTATTCCAACCGTTTTATGGATATTGGATTTAATAATTTTATTATATTACAAAACTAGTATGCGTTCCTTATCATGCAGAAAATGGTTTACAATGTATCATTGCTGCATGCTTTAATTTATGGTTTACTGACAAAATATATGGTGAGTGAAGCATCCTCATAATCGTCCGTATAATCTTATCACTTTTGAAAGTATCATCGGTTTCATCATTTCAGCAATTAAGACTCTAAGACCATGTATACATTTGAGAACTTGTGGTGCATGTTTTTACATTCCATGACAATTGAAATATCTCATTTAGTTTCATGTGACACCTTATGTACATTTATTGCCTTTGCCGTCATTACTGTGCATCCATTGCAACACTTGATGGTTAAACCTTAAAAAAATGATTTTCTGTGAAATTGTAATAATAGCCCTTTGGCATTAATTTCTTGGTGGCTCCAATTTTTCTATTATGACATTCAAGATGATAAGCAATTATACGATTAAGATTTTTTAATTGATGACGCAAAATATTAGGTCTTTGCTGGCAAACACTGTACTTTGTAGTGGCTTTATTGCCATCAATATACATTTTACAAGTGATTATTAGCTGATATTCATTTCTGTGCCAATGGTCTTAAATTTCTAAAAGTTCCTTTCTATACTTTCAGATGTATTTTATGTATGATTTTCTCTGTTTCATTAAGGTCTTGCCAATTCTTTCCTCTATAATTCTTTCTGCTCTGTTTCTTTCTAGGGGAGTCACTTTTGGTGACTGCGGCTCTTGTTCTCTACTTTGGTGACATGTTGGCCTGTACCATTTCAAAGGCTAATGCTTTCACAAGATGTTTTATTATTCTTCCCTGGATTAAGCCAGGAAGTTTTATGTTATATTGGTAATTGATGTTTGAACAGCTTCGCGGATGCTTGATTTCATCAGATTCATTTCCTATATAATATGGAATTAAGAGAAGTGAGATTAGTACTATCATTCAGGTATATTTTTAATTGTTGACATTATCGATAAGAGAATCATTCTTTAAGGAATTAGCTATGAATGACATAGCTGGATAGTAAAGATAATTCTCTTCCATACAGGGTCTACTTCTTGGTCTTCTTCTCTTCCCAGTTGTCTTTAATTTTTTGCTACACAAATGGGATTGCTTGTTCGGTGCAACAATCTCAGCAGCAGGGACTCATAGGGAAAAAGCTTTTTTATTTTTTGCTTCCCATGGTCTTATCATGGTTGTTATCATCCCTTCATGGATGCAGTTTGTGCAAGATTTTCAAGTTCATCCACTATTATGGTATTATTTCATGCAATATTTACTTCAATATGAATAGCTATTCTATATTAATGGTATTAATATTTTTGGACAGCTGAATCCATGCTTGGCATGACATTTCTTGACATTTGGATTCCCTCGGTAATATTCTTTCCCTTTTTAGGGAAGATTGTTGCTGCACGGGAATTGGGAAGCTTTTGTGGTTCAACGTCTTTAACATCTTGACAGAGATGGAGGTTGTTTCACACTGCAATGCCCATTGATCGTGGTAATTATTTTCTTGGGCTTGAAATTTTTCAGAGTGCAATTTATTTTGAGGTTAAATTATTTGTAGTCCTACTTTTCAGACTTCCTCCTTATATTTTTTCAAGAGTATAGTGATGTTTGTCTTTTCAGAGCCAGTTAAAAGACTTTCCTTGTGCATCTATTGGGTATGTGTGATTTTACAACATTTCAAGGAGTAGTAAGATTGAGAGGATTCTTCTTCAGAAGTACTACCATCTGATGGCTGTTTCAATGTTTCTGCCTGCTGTCATCTTCCAGGTAATCTGGAATCATGAATGACTGATTCAGATCCTTTCTCTTCTTCTTTCTTTTGTTTTTGCTCGAGGGCATGCTTTTGTCTGTCTTTGTGGTTTTCTTAGATACACTGCTGACTGGCTTTTTATTTGCTTTCAGCCAAAGTTTCTTGACCTTGCATTTGGTGCAGCCTTTGCAGTTTTCTTGACCTTAGAAATTATTCAAGAGAATACCATGCAGGTTTGTTTTTTTTTGTGATTAAACAAAATAATTAATTTTATGGAGTGTTCTGGATCACCGGATCCAAGTTTTTTAAGGATCAATTTTGGAGATTAGCTTGCAAATTTAAATGAGAGAAATTAGGGTTGAAAAGGAGAGGATTAGGATTTCTCAAGAGACCTTATTTTTGAAAATTCTGGAATTGTAACGAGGATTATAATTTTGACATACATGAAAAATGCCATTTGAAGTCCTAATGCTTATATTTGATGAGCTGCAGCTGACTTTCTTCACATGCTATGGCTTTTTCATATTTCATTTCCACTAATGTGTTTCATGAATATATATTTTGTTCCAGATATGGAGAATTTGGCCATTGGGACAACTTATTTATCAATTCATGAATGCATTCACAGACCAGGCATGACTGCTTGTTTTATTCTCAGTTTGCTTTTGCGATGCATGTGTTTGATGCAAATGACTGATTAGCTCTTCTTTTGTTGTTTTCACTTTGACAGCCGCTTTTCACTCTTACTGGGATGTGCACTTCTTTTTTGGATGTCTTCTTGGTACAATGATCGACCTCTTGCTCCTTTTGCTAGGATTTTGGGCCTTGGAATTGGGGATAATTAAGTGTGGTTGTTACTATGTATGTAACTGTTGACATGTTAATGTGAAATGCTTTTATATATATATATATATATAGTTTTGAATTTGTGGAAGTTTTCAAAATGCACATTAATCCTAGGTCCAACAAAACATTAGCACCTGTAGCTCTTCAATAAAATCTGAGATGCATAATTATTATGACAGCAATTACTGTTTCTGTCAAAAGTAGGTTCTTTCACTTGCACATAAATGCATTGTCAATCCAGAATAGGCTTATGGTGGTAAACAGGAATATGGAATCATGGGATATGTAGAAAGAGATGATTCTCATTAATTTCAATTAATCTGTACATGGGTATATATATACAATTGATTCCTATAATTGTTTTCTACTAATTAGGAAGAAATCCTAAATAGGAATACAGAATACAGAATATACAGAGAAATAATATAGTGATTGACTTTCCATAACATAGTGATTGACTTTCCATAACACTCCCCCTCAAGTTGGAGCATAGATGTTAATCATGCCCAACTTGTTACAAATGTAGTCAATCCTAGCTCCATTCAGAGCTTTTGTGAAAATATCTCTTAACTGCTCTCCAGTTTTGATGTCCTGTTGAGATGATCTGTTGTTGAATCTTTTCACCAATAAAGTGACAATCAATCTCAATATGTTTGGTTCGCTCATGAAACACCGGATTAGAAGCAATATGAAGAGCAGCTTGATTATCACACCACAATTTCGCAGGCAGGGAGGTCTTAAAACCTATCGCATCTAATAATTGAAGTATCCACATTACCTCACATACTGATTGTGCCATGGTTCTGTATTCGGATTCAGTACTAGATCGAGAAACTACACTCTGCTTCTTGCTTCTCCAAGACACCAAATTTCCTCCAATAAAAATGCAATGTCCAGTAGTTGACCTCCTGTTAACCTTAGATCCAGCCCAGTCGGCATCTGAAAAACATTCAACATTCAAATGCCCATGATTACCATATAGCAAACCTCTTCCTGAAGCGCCCTTCAGATAATACAAGATTTGTTCCAAGGCTTCCCAATGAGCAACAGTTGGGGAAGACATAAACTGACTTACCACACTAACGGCATAAGCAATGTCAGGACGAGTGACTGTAAGGTAGTTTAATTTTCCTACCAATCTCCTGTATCTCTCTGGATCTTCAAACAACTCACTATCCCTGCTAACAGTTGTAAAGTTGGAGTCATTGGTACGCTACAAGGCTTAGCACCTAATTTTTCTGTCTCTGTTAATAGATCGAGGACATATTTTCTTTGAGACAAGAAAATACCCTTCTTACTCATAACTTCGATACCCAAGAAATGCTTTAACAATCCCAAGTCTTTAATCTGAAACTGAGTTTGGAGGAAGGTTTTAAGAGATGAAATACCTGCAGAGTCACTCCTAGCAATGTTATCAAGGCGAAAGGCGACACTAAGGCGATAGAGTATTCTATTGCCTTAGGCGGGTCTTTTTAAAGCAAGGTGCCATAACCTTAATTGTTTAAATTATATATATATATATATATATATATATATATATACTTTTAAATAGTTGATAAGTAAAAAAACATATTAAAAAGAAAAAAAATATGATTTACACTATGTTTATATCTAAAATAAGAGAAATTGAAAATAGTGCATACCTGTATTTTCAGCTTAAGTATAAGATACAAGTGAAAGTATGAGACTGTAAAATTAAAATATATAGCATAAGTAAAAACACACATAATAATAAGAGATGTTAAAAAAAGAAATAGTTCATACCTGAATTTTCAGCAGATGTATATGATAAAAGTGACGCTATAAAATTATACATAATAAATAAAAAATTAGAAATAAGTCATAAGTCACATAATAGAAAATATAAATTATAGAAGTTCAGACATTAATACATAAAAATAAGTTGTAAGTCATAATAAACAAAATGCAATAAGTACATAAAAAACTTATAACTAAAACTAATCATCATCAAGATTTCCAAAATCATCTTCATTTTCAACAACGGCCATCACAAATTCTTCCTTCTCTTCATCATCATCAACTTGCGAAGAGGATGCACCTGTTATTGCACGAGGCCTTCGAAATGATGGAGTTTCAACTGGTGGTGTTGATCTTGCAGCCGATCTCAATTCATAACGAGATTCAGAAACTCCAGCTGCTCTACCAACATCACCCCAGGTCAATACGTCATTCATGAAAACAAGAGAATCATCATCATCATCATCATCCCCATCACCTTTTTCTAATTCACCAAGCAACCATTCATTACTCTCATCAATATTTGCCAAATCAATAGGTGTTGTGATATCCCCAAAAGTGTGTCGGCGTAACAACGCTCTATTGTACTTCACATATACCAAATTGTCCAAGCGTTCTTGAAATAGCCGATTTCTTTTCTTACTATGAAGCTGTCATTTATTTTACAGTAACAAATAAGTTAAACTTCAAACTCAAAAGGCTCGAGATAAAATAACAAATTAAGAAATCTATATATATATATATATATTACTTACATGCTCAAATACACTTCAATTTCTTTCGCAACCACTTGCACTACATGTGAGACTCAGAACCTTTACAACAAACTTTTGTAGGTTTGGAGTTGAAGACCCATATGTTTTCCATCAAGCAGCTATTAAAATATAGAACCAATGATTGTTAAATTCATGATATAAATTAATAAATGAGCAAAATGAAAAATTAATAAGAATTAAATTAATAACCTGGAGATTTGGTTGTTCTTCCTCTAATAGCTGAAGGAAAACGAAAGGTCTCTGCCTTGTATTTCTCAATTTCATCAAGAATCATATCAACTTTTGCTGAATTTTTTCCATTTTATGAATTCATGATTGCAATCGTGTATTGAACTCTTCATCAGATTTTATTCTCATCTTATTTGTATAATAATATTCAGGATTCAATAAGTATCGAGCAGCATGAACAGTACGATGCATTTGTAGTGTCCATCTCGCATCAATAATCTCAAAAATGCTCTTGTATTTCTCTTCATTGCCATTGAGTGAGTTGGCAATGGCTTCTTTAGCCCTATCCATGGCTTCATAAATATATCCCATAGCTGGTTTTTTCATTATCAACAAGTGAAGCACACGAACAAGAGGACCGGAAACCTTAAGAGCATAAACAACATGATTCGGGACTCAAAACCTTCCTTTCACACTTTTGCCTTTCACCTCTTTAGCCCATTTACTAGTTGTCCAACTTTCCAAGTAAACATTTTTCTAATGTTGGCTAAGATGAATCCTTCCTGTAATAAAAATTTAGTTTGCTCTGGCCTTAGCAATTCTACTCCATTAGTAAACTTAACATATTTAGAACTCTGAAGAGCCATATGTGAAACCAAGAAGCTCAGCGGACGACTTTGCGGAATGTTTCTTTGAAAACACGGATCTTAAAGATATCCTCCAACATCAAATCTATACAATGAGCTGCACATGGAGTGATAGATGAGAAAAATTTGCTTCCAATATTCTCCCTGTCATAAACAAGTAGAAAAATTCATTCCATTAATAATAAAAATAAAATGATATTTTTTTTAGTAATATAAAAAATTAAATAAAAATTTTACCTGTTGCAACATTATTTGATGCATTATCTGTAACAACTTGAACTACTTTTTCAGAACCAATTTCCATCAATTCTTTCTCAATCAAACTAGCCAACAATGCCGCTGTCTTTGATTCATCACTTGCATCAATTGATTTAATAAATACACTTCCCTTTGGACTATTAGCTAAGAAATTAATCAAGGTTCTCCCTTTTCTGTCCGTCCATCCATCACACATCAATGTACATCCATAATTTTCCCATTCTTCTTTATGAGACTCGAGAAGATCATTTATGATTTGCACTTCTTTGTTAAGTAACCGAACTCTAGCCTCATGAAAACTTGGAGGTTTCATTTCTTTTCCATAATTTCCAATTGCTCGAATCATTTCCCCAAAGCTATCATAATTCACAGCATTAAAAGCTATTCCCACATCATACATCCATCGTGCTATGGCAACACAAGCACGCTCCCTTAACTCCTTTTTAGCTGGACTATTTTCATCAATGGTAGTTTGCCTCATATTTTTTCTCAAAATAGCAGGTCTAGGGGAAAAATAACAGTCAATAGGCCCTCTACTACTTTGTGGTGGTAAAACTTTTGGTTTTTTAAAAGCACTAGTACATGTAACTTCCAGTACTTGCCTTCTTCTTTCACTGCCAATTTCTTGCATCAACTCTTCTTCTTCCTCATTTTCATCTAATCCCAGTACTTCAACATCATCAAATTCAGGTGGTCTTTCTATATTCATAATTGATTTTTGCTCTCTTTTTTTAGCAATGAATTCCTGCATTTGATTCCTTACATCTTCTGGACATTTTGGACACCGAATTACATTTTTGTAACCTCCAGCAAGATGTTGCTTGATTCTATTAATTCCTCCTTTATAAACTTTCATACAGTACATGCATTGAAGATCATTGGTATTGTTTTCACTAACTTGAATTACATGTGCCCATCCTGGTCCGTTCTTGAAGATCAAGATGTATTATTCTTATCACCCATTTATAATCTAACAAAAAAATTAACAAGAATAAAAAATAAATTAATTAACAACAAATTAACAATATCCAATATAAATTAAATAAGTAATTAACAAGAATAATAAGTAAAAAGTAAAACAGTAAACTAATTAACAACAAATTAACAATGCCCATATAAATTAAACAATTAATTAATAAGAACAAAAAGTAAAATAATAAATTAACAATGCCTATATAAATTAAACAATTAATTAATAAGAACAAAAAGTAAAATCATCAAATTAATAATAAATTAATAATACCATATAAAATAAATAACTAATGTTTAATTAACAAGACAAAAGTAAAACTAATTAATCTAACAACTAATTAACAATGATAAGAAGTAAAAAGTAAACTAATTAACAATAAAGTAATAATGTCCATATAAATTATACAATTACTTACTAAGAACAAAAAGAAAAATAATCAAATTAACAATAAATTAATAATACCCATATAAAATAAACATCTAATATCTAATTAACAAGAAAAAAGTAAAATTAATCAAATTAAAACTAATTAACAATAATAACAAGTAAAAGGTAAACTAATTAATAATAAATTAATAATACCCATATAAATTAAATAATTAATTAACAATAATAAAAAGATAAAAAATTAAATTAACAATAAATTAATAATACCTATATAAAATAAATAAATAATTAATAAATAATGTCTAATTAACAAGGTAAAAAGTAAAACTAATCAAATTAATAAGAATACTCAACTCAACTCAACTAAGCCTTTATCCCAAAAATTTGGGGTCGGCTATATGGATTCGCTTTTTCCACTCTGAACGATTTTGGGTTAAATCCTCAGAAATGTGTAATGCTTCTAAGTCATGTTGTACTACTCTCCTCCAAGTTAATTTAGGTCTACCCCTTTTTTTCTTTCTATCCTCTAACCTAATGTGCTCTACTTGTCTAACTGGAGCCTCCGTATGTCTACGCTTCACATGACCAAACCACCTCAATCTCCCTTCTCTTAACTTATCTTCAATTGGCACCACTCCTACCTTTTCTCTGATACTCTCATTACGAACTTTATCTAGTCTAGTATGGCCACTCATCCACCTTAACATTCTCATCTCTGCAACTCTTATCTTAGATGCATACGACTCTTTCAGTGCCCAACACTCACTGCCACGTAAAATTTTCCTTTTAATTTATTGAGAATCTTACGATCACATAAAACTCCCGTGGCACGTCTCCACTTCAACCATCCGGCTTTAATCCTATGACTAACATCCTCCTCGCATCCCCCATCTACTTGAAGGACTGAGCCTAGATATTTAAAGTGATTACTTTGGGACAGTACCACCCCATTCAAACTAACTCCTTCCCTATCACCAGTTTGGCCTTCACTGAAATTAAACTAAATACCAAATAAAAATTAAACTAAATACCAACAAATCAACAATACCCATATTAATTAATCAACTAATTAAACAAGAATACAAAGTAAAATAATCAATTTATCAATACCCATAAAATTTAAATAATTAATTAACAAAAATAAAATAATTAAATAAATAAATAAATAAATAAATAATAATAACTAATTAATTAAAAGGAGGAGAAGGAAAAAAAAAGAAAAAATAAAAAGGGACTGCTGAAAGAAGAAGGAGAGGAGAAAAAAAAAAAAAAGAAAAAATAAAAAACAGAGCAGCAGGAAAGGGACGTGCAGTAGAAGAAAAGTGAGATCGAAACAGAGGAGAGCAGCAGTAGAAGAAAAGTGGAGAGGGAGAGGAAAAAAAAAAAAAAAAGAGGGACGTGAGCGATCAACAGAGCAACGCAGCAAGAAAGAAAAAAGGGACATGAGAGCGATCAACAGAGCAGCGCAGCAGGAAAGAAAAAAAAAAAAAAGGACCAGAGAGATCGAACAGAGGTGGAGAGGGAGAAAAAAAAAAGGGACGTAAGAGAGAGAGAGATCGAAGCGGAAGAAGAAGAAGAAGAGAGAGAGAGAGAGAGAGTGTACCTGTTGTCGTCGTGAAGTCGAGGTTGAGCCATTGAAGAGAAAAGCGTCTTCGTGAGGTTGAGGAGAAAAGTGTATCTTTGGTGGGATTTTATTGACTTTTAATTTAAAAAAACCACTTAAGAGGCGTCGCCGCCTCTCGCCTCGCCTCCTCCAAGGGCGCCGCCGCTTTGATAACACTGACTCCTAGTGATGACAATGTCATCCACATAGACTACCAAGAGAATTAGACCAGCCTTAGATTGCCTATAAAATACTGAGTGATCACACTTACTCTTTTGCATATCAAATTCCTGTACTGCTTCACTGAATCTCCCAAATCATGCCCTAGGACTTTGTTTCAAGCCATAAAGAGACTTTTGAAGCCTACAAACTTTATCCAACTTTCCCTAAGCAACAAACCCAGGTGGTTGCTCCATATACACCTCCTCCTGAAGATCACCATGAAGGAAAGCATTCTTGATATCCAATTGATGCAGGGGCCAATCATATGTAGCTGCTAAAGAGATAAACAAGCGAATAGAAGTAAGTTTAGCTACAGGAGAAAAAGTATCAGAGTAATCAACCCCATATGTCTGAGCATATCCTTTTGCTACAAGGCGTGCTTTTAACCTAGTCACAGAACCATCAGGATTTACCTTTACTGTAAATACCCATTTGCAACCAATAGCTTTCTTACCAGTGGGCAAAGGCAATAGTTCCCATGTACCATTAGCATCTAAAGCCTCCATTTCCTCTTTCATAGCATCACACTAGTCAGGATGAGACAGTGCCTCATCAACAGTATTAGGGATAGGAACAGAGTCTAAAGAAGTAACAAAACACCGAGAACAAGAAGACAATTGATAATAAGAAACAAAAGAAGAGATAGGATAAGTACATGAACGTTTACCTTTACGAAGAGCAATGGGTAAGTCTAGATCAGAATCATAATCATTATGAGGTACAGGATCTCCCAACGAAGTAGCTGGTGGAGGATTTGAGTCAGGAATCTCCAATCTCCTGGAATAAACATGAACAACGGGAGGTCGAGTAGGTCTAGAGACAGAAGGAACAGGCTGTGTGAGAGGACTAGACATTGGTTGGACAGTATATATTAAGAGATCATCCTCCTCCCCCTGACTCTCATACACAGATGATGGAGGAAAAAATGGAGTGGATTCAAAAAATGTGACATCTGCAGAAACAAGATAACGATTAAGAGTAGGAGAGAAACAACGGTACCCTTTTTGGAGCCGGGAGTACCCAAGGAAGACACATTTGAGAGATTTTGGATCCAATTTAGTAACCTATGGACGAACATCATGCACAAAACAGGTACAACAAAAAATACAGGGTTCAATAGGGAACAAAGATTTTGTAGGAAACAAAGTAGTATAAGGAATATCCCCATTAAGGACAGAAGACGGCATACGATTAATAAAAAAATATGCCGTAGAAACTGCATCCGCCCAAAAGTGTTTAGGTACTTTCATCTGAAAAATAAGAGCACGAGTTACCTCAAGAAGATGACGATTTTTTCTTTCGGCCATGCCATTTTGGGATGGGGTATTCACACAGGAAGACTGATAAAGAATGCCATTTTGTGTCATATAAGGCTGAAATTGTGCTGAAAAATATTCTTTGGCATTGTCACTTCTTAATATGCATATAGAAATATTAAATTGAGTTTTGATTTCATTACAAAAGGCACAAAAGATAAAAAACAACTCAGAACGATTCTTCATTAAATATAACCAGGTAACACGAGAGTAATCATCAACAAAAGTAACAAAATAACGAAATCCAGTTTTAGATGTAACAGAACAAGGACCCCAAACATCAGAATGAACTAACTCAAAAGGGGATGAAGCCCGTTTATTGACTCTAGACGCAGAAGGCAAACGATGATGTTTTGCAAACTGACACGACTCACATTCTAGTACTGATAAAGACTGAAATTGAGGACACAACTTCTTCATGGTAGACAAAGAAGGATGACCCAATCTACAATGAGTTTCAAGAGGTGTTAAGGTACTGGAGCAAACAAGCGACCGCGGTACATGATTTTCCAGAATGTAGAGACCACCTGACTCGCGTCCTCTACCAATAATCTGCTTCGTCGTAAGATCCTGAAACAAACACTGGTCAGGAAAAAAAGAAACAGAACAATTTAAGGCACGAGTAAGTTTACTAAAAGAAAGTAGATAAAAAGAGAATTTTGATAGACGCAAAACAGAAGACAAAGAAATTGACAAAGTCGGGTTCGCAGTTCCAGAACCCATGACCCAAGAAGTAGAACCATCAGCTAAAGTAACAGTAGAGGAAGTGAGATTAGACTGAAAAGCAGATAGAAGACTAGAATTACCTGTCATATGATCTGTTGCACCAGAATCAATAACCCATTTGGATGAAGAAGACACAAGGCATGTAGTAGATTTACCTGACTTAGCGATCGCAGTGACAGGTGAACTGGTAGGCTTTAGAGATGCCTGATACTGGGAAAATTGTACAAAATCCTCTGCAGATACCAAAATAGTTTTATCAGAGGAAGATACTGTAAAATTCTCTGCTGTAAAATTCTCTGTTGTCATATTTGCCATCTGTGATCGCTGATTTTTCCTCTGAAATTGCAGACAATTATATTTTGTATGGCGAGGCTCATGGCAATAATAACAAATGACTCCTCTTGAGTCCTGATTAGAACTAGCCTCTCCATTCTGATTACTACATTTGCTGTAATTCCTCTTCTACTTCCTCTTTTATTACCCTGTTGTCCATTTGGATTACGGCTAATAAGAGCACTACTGGCAGGCTGTGAAGATTGAGTACTTTCTGTACGAAGGACCCGTGTGAACGTTTCATGCAAAGAGAAAATCTCAGAACTGGAGAGAATCTGAGATTTAGCAGACTCTTACTCTGAAGGAAGGCCTGTAAGAAAACTCATAACAGCCAGTTGCTCCCGTTGGGCCTGCTGAACTTTCACATTAGGACTAAAAGGCAATAATACATTAAGTTCCTCATATACCCGTTTAAAATCCATAAAATAAGCCGTGAGAGACTTATCCTCTTTCTCAGCATGGTAGAATGCCTTACAAACATCATAAATATGGGAGATATTCCCTTTACCAGAATACAGAAAATCTAAGTAATCCATCAATTCCTTAACAAATTCACAGTGATTAATTAAACTAATTACCTCACTATTAATCGAGTTCCGAAGTTGCAAAAACAACCGAGCATCCTCCCTTAGCCAAGTTTGTCGTTTATCATCAGTGGGTGGATCTTTAGTAGGGTGATCATCCTTATCAATGCTACGCAAATAGACCCTAACAGTCTTACTCCACTCTAGGTAATTCGAACCATTAAGTTTATGTTCCGTGATCTTAGTCACCACCGGAATTACATCAGAAATAACATTCTTATTGTCTGCCATTTGTTGAGGCAAAGAAAACTAACCGAAACGCTAATCCAAAGTGCTTATAGCAGCAAAATAACCCAAAATCACAAATCAAGCAAATATCGAAATAGGATCTGAGAGCTAAACCTCAGAAGTCCTTTAATGGTATACTGGATTAGGCAACAGCACACAGTGGTGGAATAAGGGGGTTGAGGCAACGACGGCGATGTTGATCAGGGTTGAAACGGCCGGTCGGTGGCCAAGGTCTCTCCTGAGCTGGGTAGTGAGAACAAATAGTCACCCTAGATTAATGACCTGCTCTGATACCATGTAGAAAGAGATGATTCTCATTAATTTCAATTAATCTGTACATGGGTATATATATACAATTGATTCCTATAATTGTGTTCTACTAATTAGGAAGAAATCCTAAATAAGAAATCCTAAATAGGAATACAGAATACAGAATATACAGAGAAATAATATAGTGATTGACTTTCCATAACATAGTGATTGACTTTCCATAACAGGATATAACTTCGAGTAAACCCATTGTTTTTCCTGCCAGCGTTTTATTCTCGTGTTGTGCATATGTAATTATGTCCTTTCTAGAATAAAAAGTGGCTTTGCTTTTATGTATGTACAGGCATCAATGGTTGGGCGCAAATATGGTTTTCTCAGGTGGAGTAAAACTGAAGTGTTCTTTTTCGCTTAGAAAAATTAAAGAAGAATGAAAGGAAAAGGAGTTTATTCTTGGTCAGTACTACTTTTTACCCTGCCAATATGTTGTGAAATTTCCCTACATGCTAGAGAAAACCATTGAAGGCACTGCAGCTGTTATAACATCTGTACTGGCTGCTTGCTTAGTTTTGCTTCCAATTATTGCATCCACTGGATATATTTTTACCCAGGTCTGTCTCCTTAGCCCCCTCATGAAAATACACATGTATTTGCACACTAGCAAGTGCATGCCTGTGCACGTGCTTCTAGTTTCCCAGATGATCATCTTATTGTCTGTTGAATCTAATATCTTGGATGATTGAACTAAGTGAATTAGTCTATTATTATTCTTTTATGGATATGAGCCTGACTGAATCAATTTAATTGAGCTCCTGCATTAGGGTTTCAAAATCAGCCTCATAATCATGGACCAATACCTTATGGATTAGTTAATGCCGTTGAGATTTAGATGCCTATGCTTTATCACATTTCAAATTCATTACGTCTTTTTCCAAGTTCTGATGCCTGAATCTTCTTCATACAAGTTCCTGCCAGTTGCTTGTGCTTTTATAACAAACTTCTGGGCTCAAACCTCCTGTCATCTATTGTGTGTGCACACCATATTCATAATTCTAATATCTGCTTTCCCTTTCTAAAAAAGGAACGAAAATTTTAAATAATAAGAAGGTATGTTGAAGATCTTATTATGTGATTGATTAATTTCTACTTGCCCTATTTGTGTTATTTATTCACAGGTTGATATTTCCAGCACTAATTTATGCAGCATTGGGTCTCTCTTCTCCTAGCAGTGATTGTGAGTGGTTTGTTGGAAGCCTACACAGCACAACTTGATAATGCTTTTATACCACTTGTTTTCTAGAGCCTTCTATGTTTGTAACTGCAACTTCAACCTCAAAAATGAAGTGTACTAACAGTCAATAAAGAAATTATCCAAGAAATTTCAAGATTTATATCACATGCTTCCCTTGAGAAACATTTTAAGACAAACTAACCTGTACTTAGAGAATACAAAAACAGATTGTTGTATGGTATATTCTTTCGTAGGTTGACATGGCTTTTGGGTATGCTTAGGACGGACCATATTTCATATGGTAGTACTTGGTGTTTTGATCATTCACGAAAAGGGGTGAGCCCCCACATGTCCAGAGAGAGATTAAGTGGAGAATTTTAGGAACATTTTTTTTATTGTAACGTTGTATTAATGTATAGTTTCAATATAGAAATTCCTTTTGGGCAAATGCATGTGAGTTTGTTTGACTCATAAAGATTGCTACATTGATCAATATGGAGCAAAGGCTCATACAACTCAACTCAATTAAGCCTTTATCCCAACAATTTGGGGTCGGCTATATGGATTCGCTTTCTCTACTCTAAACGATTTTGGGTTAAATCCTCATAAATGTGTAATGCTTCTAAGTCATGTTGTATTACTCTCATCTAAGTCAATTTAGGTTTATTCATTTTTTTCTTTCTATCCTCTAACCTAATGTGCTCTATTTGTCTAACTGGAGCCTCCATATGTTTACGCTTCACATGACCAAACTACCTCAATCTCCCTTCTCTCAATTTATCCTCAATTGGTACCACTCCTATCTTTTCTCTAATACTCTCATTACGGACTTTATCTAGTTTAGTATGGCCACTCATTCACCTTAACATTTTCATCTCTGCAACTCTTATCTTAGACTCATACGACTCTTTCAGTGCCCAATACTCACTATCATGTAACATAGCCGGTCGTATGGCTGTACGGTAAATTTTCCTTTCAACTTGTTGAAAATCTTGCGATCACATAAAACTCTCATGGCACGTCTCCACTTCAACTATCTGGCTTTAATCCTATGACTAACATCCTCCTCGCATCCCCCATCTACTTGAAGGACTGAGCTGAGATATTTAAAGTGATTACTTTGGGACAGTACCACTCCATCTAAATTAACTCCTTCCCTATTACCAGTTTGGCCTTCACTGAACTTGCAATGCATGTATTCTGTCTTCGTTCTACTTAATTTAAGGCCTTTTGACTTTAGAGTACTTCTTCAAAGCTCTAGCTTTCTATTGACTCTTTCTCATGTCTCATCTATCAGAACTATATCATCCGCAAACATCATGCACCAAGGAATACTCTCTTGTATATGTTTCGTCAATCATTTAAAACTAATGTAAAAAGGTAAGGGCTTATAGCTGATTCTTGGTGTAATCCAATTGAGATCGGAAAATCTCGTGTCCCTTCCCACTGTGCACACAATAGTAGTTGCCCCTTCATACATATCTTTCAACACTTGTATGTGCCTAATAGATACCCTCTTTTGTTCTAACACTCTCCATAAGATATCTCTTGGAACACTATCATAAGCCTTCTCCAAATCAATAAAAATCATGTGTAGATCTTTCTTCATATCTCTATATTTCTCCATCAAGCTTCTAATGAGAAAGATCGCTTCCATAGTTGAACGACCGGGCATGAAGCCAAATTGATTGAGAGAGATAGAAGTATCATGACGTAGTCGATGCTCCACAACTCTCTCTCACAACTTCATAGTATGGCTCATGAGTTTAATTCTCCTATAGTTTGAGCAACTCTGTATGTCTCCCTTATTTTTAAAAATAGGTACTAAAATATTCCTCCTCCATTCATCAGGCATTTTCTTTGAGTTTATAATCTTATTAAATAATTTAGTTAACCATGCCACTTCCATATCTCCCAAACACTTCCACACTTCAATTGGTATTCCATCGGGTCCATAGGCTTTACCCACTTTCATTCTCTTAAGTGCTTCCTTTACTTCTAAAGATCTAATCCTTTTAGTATAATTCACATTCTTTTCTATTGTTCTATAATCTATATTCACGCTATTACCATTTTGACTATTATTAAAGAGATCATTAAAATAATTTCTCCATCTTTCTTTAATGTCCTCATCTTTCATCAACATTTTTCCTTCTTTATTCTTAATGCACCTAACTTGATTGAGATCTTGACATTTCCTTTCTCTCCTCCTTGCTAATCTATAAATATCTTTCTCCCCTTCTTTAGTTCCAAGTTTCTTATATAACTTTTCAAAGGTCTGTGCTCTTGCTTGACTAACTGTCTTTTTTGCTTCTTTCTTTGCTATCTTGTACTGTTCATATGCCTCATTATTATCACATTTAGGTAATTTCTTAAATTATTCTCTTTTTTTCTTTACTGCCTTTTGTACTTCCTTATTTCACCACAATCTCTCTTTTGATGGTGGTTCATATCCTTTAGACTCTCCAAGTACTTTTTTACCTACTTCTCTAACCTTTGATGTCATCTGTATCCACATATCATTGGCCTCCATATCCAGCTTCCATGCTTTGGACTCGAGAAGCTCATTTTTGAACTTCATTTGCTTTACTCCTTTGAACTCCCACCACTTTGTTCGAGCTATATTATTTCTTCTGACCTTACTTGAATTGTTCCTAAACTTGACATCCAAGACTACTAACCGATGTTGACTTGTTAAAGCCTCTCCTAGAATGATCTTGCAATCCTTGCATAGAGCTCTATTTGTCTTCCTGGTTAAGAGGAAGACGATTTGGCTTCTATGTTGCCCACTTTTGAAAGTCACTAAATGTGATTCTCTTTTTATAAAGTAGGTATTTGCTAGTATTAGGTCGTATGCCATAGCAAAATCCAGGATGCTTTTTCCCTCCTCATTTCGACTGTCAAAACCAAAACCTCCATGAACATTCTCATAACCTTGCCTATCACTTCTTACATGTCCATTCAAATCTCCACCAATGAAAATATTCTCTTCATTTGGTATGCTTTGCATTAAATCATCCATATCTTCCCAAAATTTTTATTTACTCTCACTATCTAGTCCTATTTGTGGGGCATAAGCACTAACTACATTTATTGTTTCTTCTTCTAGTACTAGCTTTACTAGTATAATTCTATCTCCTACTCTTTTCACTGCTATTACAGCGTTTTTCAATGTCCTATCTATGATTATGCCCACTTCGTTCTTGTTTCTCTCCTTTTCGGTAAACCACAGTTTGTACCCTGAATTACCCACTTCCTTGTTTTTTTCTCCTACCCATTTAGTCTCCTGAATGCAAGCAATATTCACCATTCTCCTTTTCAAGGTATCCATAAGCATAGTTATTAAAGGCGCGCCTCAAGCTCTAGGCTCACCAGGCTCCAGTCTAGCGCCTCTACAGGAGAAAGGCGGGCAACATTCACCAGGCCCTCGCCTTATGAGCCTAGGCGTGCACCTTGTTCCAAGCGTAAGGCGAGAAAGGCGCGCCTCTTTTATTTCTACATTCGGCGAGTACTTTCATTGACAAAAAGCACTACCATCCAACTCGAAATTTGTTGATCTAGAAGTTTTCAAAATTAGTATCGTTGGTAATAACTAGTCACCTAAATCTCATCAAACTAACATGCTTAGGATTACAAACCTCTCATTTTCATTTTCAACACTACCACTCATTATCTTTTTCAAAAAAAAAAAGTTAATACTCCTTTAGTTTTTAAAGGTGAGGGAAATGATGAAAATATTGATTTTGAAGATGAATATTAAGAGGATGAAGGTGTAGAAAAAGATGAAGAAGATATAGTTACTTTATAATTTTTTAACTTTAGTTATGAAAGATTAAAAGACTATTAAAGTTTTAATAATTTAGTACTTGAATGCTTATTTGTTATTATTATTTTTAGTTTTATGTTATTTGAAGTTTGATGGAATATTCATATTTATTTTATTTTATTTACTTTTTTTTTGCATCTCATCTCGCTCAGGTGTGGCCTTCGCCTTGCGCCTAGGCTCCAGGACTCCTTGGCGCCTTAGTGCGCCTTGAGCTTTTAATAACTATGTCCATAAGCTCCATTCATTTTCCTATAAGTGATCCAACATTCTAAATACCAACCCTGATCCTCCTCCTATCCTGTTCCTTTCTAATTGGTCTCCTTCTATGATATCTTCTATTGTTTTCTATGTCTATCTTGTGTTCTGTTCCACTATCTGTTCTACTATCTGTCCTATGAATTAACTTCTTTATCCACACCCGTCCGTGATGTGGGAACCCTTGCTCACTTAACACCACACCCGGGCGCCGGCATGGCACGTCGCTTTCGGTGAACGCCTTACACCCTTGCATATTTCTCGCTACACCCAGGCTCCGATGTAGCGCGTCGTAAGTAAAGGACGCCCCAACGTTTATATCATTTGAATCCATATCATAAGGTGTGACGAAATTTTTACGCTGGTTGTCACCTACCGCAACCCTCCTCCTTTATCCGGTTTATCTGGGCTTGGGACCGGCTAAGCGCAAAGACATGATACTTTAGTAATTTCACTTTAAGAATGCATGATATGTATAGTAATTTCACTGCTGTGCATTATGTGATAATGTCTGTTATATGGAGGGGGATTTTGAATTCAGCAAATCAGCAATCGAGTTCTGCTGGTATTGATAATCTAAAGTAATTTTTAGGTTGTCTTTTAAGTTTCCTGATGCTGGCTGTGGTTGGGAGGTTGCAAGAGCACTCCACGATGTACAAGGCTTTAATTATCCCTTAACTAGCATGTTCTTTTCAACATCTTGGATTGGCAATGTTATTCCTTGCATTCAAAATAAGATGGGATGCTTGGATTTACGCATCTTCATGCATTGGTTTGAAACTTGAAATGCATTACTTTCTTGCACATACAGTAGAACTACTTAATGAAATGAACATCCATTACGCATTTTACAAATTGTTGACCTTGTCACAGATAAATTACTAATTACTTCTCCCGTACGCTTTTTCTATGTATAGGTTTCCTTTTTTCTTTCCAGTACAGCTTTCCACTTCCAAAACATAATATCAGCAGGTAGTAGCCTAGTACTTCACCCAAAACTGCTCAGGCTCACCGACCGATCATATTTGTGTAGTGGGGGCATTTTCCAGGTTGGCTTCTAACTTGACAGTACCAAGAGGACAAACTTCAGTCCTCTCTCACTCTGCTTTTATTTCTAAGGGTAAATTATGATTAAGTCCCTGTATTTTGTCAAATTAGCTACTTAGTCCTTATTTTTTAAAAATTCAATTAAAACTTCCTTATATTTTGTAAAATTAAACTCTTTAATCCTTTTGTTAGGTTACTATCAAATAAAACGTTAGTTAACTTATTTTAGCGTTGGTTAGAGAGACTAAATAGTATGTACAGTTAAAATTACAGGGACTAAATAGTATGAATCATTAACACTATAAGGATTAAATAGTATAAATTGTTCAAGGTTAAAAACAAGTTTAGCGTGTTCTTTAAGGATTAAAGAGTTTAATTTTACAAAAGACGGGCATTTTAATTGGATTTTAAAAAATAAAGACTAATTAGTTAATTTTGACATGCTATACCTGATAGTAATTCACTCTATTTCTGATTATATTTAGGAAAACACTTTTTAAATATATTAATGAGAAGATATTAAAAATTAATTTAAAGTGAAATTTAGTTTATTTTAATTATAAGAATCTCAAAATAATAAAATAATTTTTTATATTATTTTTTAAATAGCATTCAAAATAAATTTTTGTAAAGCGCATTTTAACTCAAAATCTCAAATGCCAAGCATGACTCAACTCCTAATCCAATACATTCTCAAATCAACTTACTAGTTTTTTTTTTAATAATAATAATAATAATAATAATAATAATAATAATTTGTTCTTTCATACGTTAAAAGGAATAAAGTCTTGATGTGTCTCATATCAGTTCTATAGGGAGGTTTTGGGTGTCATGTATATAGGTTTGCAAGCCTCTCCTTATGAATTAACTTTTGAGGTAGAGTTAAACGAGTTCATATCAAGTCTTAGCACTGTTTGTTTTGTGGTGAATATTTTATACCACTTGTTTTCTACAGCCTTTTATGTTGGTAACTGTCAATAATGAAATTATCCAAGAAATTTCATGATTTATATCACATGCTTCCCTTGAGAATACAAACTAACCTGTACTGTTACAAACTGCTTGTTGTTTGCTATATTCTTTCATAGGTTGAGATGGCTTTTGGGTATGCTTAGGACTGACCATATTTCATACGGTACTGCTGGGTGTTTTGATCATTCACGAAACGGGGTGAGCCCCCACATGTACATTAATGAAGCATACAGAGTTAAGCTAGAGAGAGATCAGTAGAGAATTTTAGGAACTTTTTTTTTGTACTGTTGTATTAATGGAAGGTCTCAATATAGAAATTCCTGTAGGGCAAACGGCGTGTGAGTTTGTCTGATTTGTAAAGATTGTTTCACTGATTAATATGGAGCAAAGAAACGATAGTTCAGTAATTTACTTTAAGTATGCATGATATTTCTGGTAATTTCACTGCTGTGCATTGTGTGATCATGTCTGTTATATGGAGGGGGATTTTGAATTTAGCAAATCAGCAGTCAATTTCTGCTGGTATTGATAATCTAAAGTAATTTTTAGGTTGTCTTTTAAGTTTCCTGATGTGGTTAGGAGGTTGCGAGAGCACTCAACTTGTACAAGGCTTTAATTATCCCTTATGAGTACGTTCTTTTCAACATCTTGGATTGGCAATGTTATTCCTTGCATTCAAAATAAGATGGGAAGTTTGGATTCACACATCTTTCATGCATTAGTTTGAAACTTGAAATGCATTACTTTTTGGCACATACGCCAGAATTCCTTAATGAAGTTAACATCCATTACACATTTTACAAATGGTTGACCTCGTCACAGATAAATTACTAATTACTTCTCCCTTGTGCTTTTTCCCTGGATAGGTTTCCTTGTTTCTTTCCAGTACAGCTTTTGCTCTTCCAAAACATAATGTCAGTAGGTAGTAGCCTGGTACTTTACCCAAGACTGCTCAGGCTCACCGACCGATCATATATTTGTGTAGTGGGGGCATTTTCCAGGTTGGCTTCTAACTTTTCAGTACCAACAGGACAATCTTCATGTCCTCTCTCACTCTGCTTTTATTTGTAAGGGTAAATTATGATAAGTCCTTGTACTATTTAGTCTTTTTTTTTTTAAATCCAATTAAAATGTCCTAATATTTTGTAAAATTAAATTCTTTAATCCTTTTGTTAGATTTCTATTTAATAAAACATTAGTCAACTTGTTTTAACTTTGATTAGAGAGACTAAATAGTATGTACGGTTAAAATTATAGGGACTAAATAGTATAAATAATTAAAATTATAAAGATTAAAGAATTTAATTTTACAAAATATAGAAACTTTTTAATTGTGTTTTAAAAAATAAAAATTAAGTAATTAATTTTGATATAATATAGAGACTTCATAGTAATTTACTCTATTTTTATTATGTTTAGAACAATACTTTCTAAATATTAAAAAATAATTTAAAACTAAATTAAATTTATTTTAATTATAAAAATTTTAAAATAATAAAATAATTTTTTATGTTGTATTTTAAATAGCATCTAAAATAATTTTTTAAAGCGCATTTTAACTCAAAATCTAAATGCCAAGCATGAAGCATGACTTAACTCCTAATCCATTACATTCTCAAATCAACTTTCAATAATAATAATAATAATAATAATAATAATAATAATAATAATAATAAATATTATTATTATTATTATTATTATTATTATTATTATTATGCATTGAAAAGGAATAAAGGCTTGGCTAAAAATATTCATTGAAAAGGAATAAAGTCTTCGCTAAAATATTTTTTCTAGAAAATGTAATGTCCCTTCCATCCCACTGAATAGTATTGTATGCGTTGGCCCACTGGGCCTCATTATTTTGTCCCTTGGACCCTTTCTTTGAGGTCCAAAAGCGCACTATCTAGGTTAGAAGGCTTGGCACTTATATAGCCCATCACTTTCCTCTCCCTTTCCAATGTGGTACTCGGTTCATTCATGGCCCTTGCCTTGGACCTCAAGCAATGCCTAGCCCTTTATCGCAGCGTTCTCTACGTGATCACTGCCATCTTGAAGAGGCGGGTTGTTACAGGCCCACCATCTTTCGCCTTGTTCATCCTCGAACCATACTGTACTGAGGGAAGTCGACTCTGATACCATATGTAACGCTCCTTCCATCCCACTAGATAGTATTGTCCGTTTTGGCCCACTGGGCCTCATGGCTTTGTCCTTTGGACCCCTTCTTTGAGGCCCAAAAACGCCCTATCCAATTTAAAAGGCTTGCCACTTATATAGCCCATCACTTTCCCCTCCCTTTCCGATGTGGGACTCGGTTCATTTCTACCCCATGCCCTGGATCTCAAGCAATGCCTAGCCCTTTATCGTAGTGTTCTCTATGTGGCTACTGTCATCCTGAAGAGGCGGGTTGTTATAGGGTCAATACCTGTGCACCTTCTTACTCCCATGATACTTTGAATTTCCATTTTACTTTGTGTCATCACTAAGGCCCTTAGACCAACTCTTGTCCATCTTATGTAACTAGTCATGTAGAGCTCCATCCAAGTGCCAAGTGTACCCTACACCAAGAGCATGTGTGGTATCTGAGGATGGTATTACAGACATTGAGGTCATAGGACAAGTAAAGATTTCGAATAAGATGCCTATAATAGGTGTTACAGAAAAGCATCTCATAGGATACTATAGAATAAGGAACATAAGTCATGTCTTTGGGAAGCAGAGATTGTTGAAATAGAGGAATGGGGATTGAAATCACTAAGAGACACATTAAGGTGCAATGAAATAGAGGTAAGAGTCTCTCTAGGAAAGGATATGATGATAGCTAGGACACTACAGAAGAGTCAGAGAGCAGTAGAATGTGACCGATAGTATGCGAAGAGTTTGAAGAATAAAATGTTTTAACCATCTTTGCATAGCTGGAGGAGTAAACGTTTGCACCTACCCTAATAACCTTCTTTTTAATGTCCCTTGTTTAATTCGGGGATAAATTTTCTTTAAGGGGGGAAGAATGTAACAACATAAAATTTTTAATAAATATTTTCATTTATTAAGCTAATAATTTATTGATATTTTATTCATTATATTACAATTAATATTTTCACAATAATATTTTTTGTTAAATGAATATTATTTTACATGTATCATAATAATAATTATTATTATTATTAGTAAAAAAAAGAAAGAAAAGAATTAAAAAAATTTTCTAGCGATGAATCTAGACAACATGCTTGTCCAGATTCATTCCTAGCACCTCCTTCGGCCTCAGGCGACGTCGGTGAGCCACCAACCTGCCGGCAACACTACCTGACGTGGCGGTAGGAAGGGATGAGAGAGAAAGATACGCGTGCAGGTAGCAACTTCCAGGCGCGATTCCTGCTTCATCCGATTTTCGATCAAGGCGATTTAGGTGGCGTTAGAAAGCTCATTCTAAGAGTTTTCTTTTAATACTCATTTTGCAACATTTGGTGGTCGGATGAATGAAATATGAAGGAGAGAAATTTCGGGTTTTTCAAAGTTTTCGATCAGATCTAGGACGATCCGACCGTTGGATCGAAAATCCTAGACTACCGTTGGACTTAGGACAACGAAATCTTCGAGATGGGACCGGCCCCGCTTCAATCGGACACTATTCGAAAAAGGCAATCATCGGACGATCTAAATTGCTTGGTGAGATTTTTGGGCTTTTTCAATTCTCAAAAATTAAAAATAATTTTATGATAATTATTGACAGTTTTTTTAGCTTAATTTAGGTGTGATCGGATCAGTGATAGCTCCCTATCTCCGGGACTGAGTTTTTAACCCGGTCTGAGTGTCCGGTAGGCTGTCCCAGAAGGGAGTCGTGTTATTAGTCAATTCTAGTGTTTTAAGATTTCCAGAAGCGTTCCAGGTGTCACATTTGGCCTAGGTAAACCTGAACTCTAAGATGTTTATTTTTGCCTAATACTTGATTTAGAATAAAATTAATAAAATATTCATAGGTGATTAGAAAATTATGATTCTTGTTGCAATAGATTTATGAACTTGTTAAGGACCACGGGACAAAATTTTAGAATTTTTAGAGCTCATTTGAGTGATTTTTGTAGAATGTTAGTTTTAGGGACTAAAACGTAATTTTTCGATTTTGTGAGAATTGCCTGTTTCAGAGGGCCCAGGAGGGGCCATGTGATGTTGATGGGATATGGATGTGTTATTTGAACTCTTTTGCAGGTTGAGTAGGTCCTAGGTATAGGAGAAATTTTATCAGATTTTTGACATAAATTAGAGTATCTTTTGTCTCTTTAACGTCCTGTTTTGAGTTAGTACTTATGAAAATATAATATAATTATTTAGGTTATCAGGGTTAGCCGTCTTCCTTCACCCAACCACTACAGTAGTCACCAATTAATCAGTGAGTAGATATTAATTTTATTTATAATTTCAATATTATTATATATTCAAGGCATGCTCATGCATCTTATATAAATATATGTATGTAGCTAAATACTAGGCACGCTTTATGCTGCATTTTCTTATTTGCAAAAATGGATGTGGATGTCACCTTAGAGTAATTTAGAGCTGTATATGTGTGTCGGCGTACGTGTGGTATGGTGTAATAGATATGGGTAGGACGAGTAAATCGGCTTGAGCTAGTCTCGCATGGGACTTGGTCCTTTTTATTAAAGTCGGGGTGAGTACAGTTTAGAGTTGATCTTGCTGACCCCCACATTTAGATTATTAAGCGAAAGTTCGGTTCAAGTTGATCTCGCTGGCAAGCATTGGATTAAGAGAGCTGTATAGGGGATCAGCTCCCATACGTATACATATTTGATGTGATATATGAATGTGTGAGTGCTCTAAATTATTCTTTGTGCAAGTATTGTTTAAACTTGGCTGAATATGATTATTTATGTTGCATTTCATTCATAGGGATGCATTAGTATTAGATAGTTATAGAAATTGTGCTTAATAATAATTTTGCTTAATCAGTCGATTTGATCGATGGATCATAATCTCCATTGCAATTCAAGATTTAAGGTGTCGAGTTCAAATTAATTACGTGGGCTTGGCAAATCTTTGATTCATCATCTATCAATTAACAATCCAAAGGGAAAATTAAAAAACCTTTCTCAACCACATAAAGCTTCCCCACTTTTAATGGAAGCTGCTGGGCATGGACCATGTTTAAGTTGTTGCCCAGTCTGCACTTGTAATGTACCATTTTCAATAATGCATGCTATATAGGGACAATAATAGGTATAGCCAAAGATGTTTATGTACTAAAAATATCTATCTCACATCAGCTAGGGATTTTTTTGCATAATTGTATGTACTGCAAGAAAAGTAATAGTATATCAACTTTTTGCACTTTTGGCTCCTGCTTTTCTCCCAGCTGATTTAATTGTGTGTGGAGCCCCAAAACGCTTTTAGTCTAAATTCTCAGAGACAGGAATATCACTGAAAATTTGCATGTGAAAATGATCCATTTGGATCCCTTCAGTGAAACTTTTCAGTCCAGTCATGATTGGAGCATCTCCGACACCAAAAATATCAAAAAAAAGAAAAAAAAAATCCTAACCTTGTGAAGGAAAAAATTATCCATGCCCAGGTACTCTTTGATGGTTGTTTTCTGCATCTTCTAATGTGTAATGAATATTTTGTGCCTGAACTTACCTTGTTTTTGAGTTTACAAAGAAGAGAAACATCGTACTTGAATTTGGAATGTTACCCAAATTGAAAAATGGTTCAAAAGTTAACATTTTTTGGATTCCTATATACGGTCAGAGTATTTGAAATTGCTCAAACTGCTCCTGCCTATCGAAGAAACCGTCTAGAAGACACGCAGTCGGATGCTCCGGCCATTTTGGTCGACAGCATTCCCTTCCCACCTTTTGCTACTCTTCTTCCCATCTATTTTCTTCTTTTTTTAGTGTTTTTTTTTTCTTTCTTCCATGATTTTCTTTCTTTTTTTAGTTGTGTTTCTTTTGAATAATGTTAGATCTAATGTTTTCGTGTTTTTCTTGTGTGTTGTCTTCAGATCTAGGGTGAAGTATTAGTTTTATTTTGTTGAATCGATGTGCAACAAGTAAAACTTGTTTTGTAGAGGTTGATTTTCTTATACTGGACTGGTAGTGCGGCCCGTTCTTTTAGTGAAATTTGTGGTTCATACACTATGTTTGTCAGCCAATTCTTGGATTTTTAGGCCTAGCATATAAAATTCAAAGAGTTAGTCAGCCACTTTGAAGATTTGTATAAAATCAGTGAACTCTGTTATATTACTGTTGTGTTATGACAATCTGTACTTTTTTTTTCCTGGTCTTCAGGAAAGGGATCCTGTCTTTATATACTTTATTAAAAAATAATTATATAGCTAAAGTATTTTCAGGTCAATTTTCACACGGCAAGACTAGATCTCCTTAACTATGAATTATTGTAAATTATAAATGTAATTCGCAGGTTTAAATCTGAAATTTTCAGTTGTTATGCCTTTAATTACTAGCCATTGACGACTAGCAATTGACCAAGTAGCAGAACTAAACAGCCGTACCCTCCCAGTGCTATTTGCAAATTACTTTTTAATTAGTAGCTTTTAAGGTCTAAAATCGAACCTACTAAATAGCTTCGGGTTTTGTACCAATTCTAGCAAGTAGCCACCACATGGTTAGGTATTACATGGGAACACGGGCTGTTCTAATCTCTTATTAGATGCTAGTGCTCATCGTTCATGAAAAATCAAATAGAATGTCATAGTATGCAAGGTATGTATATAATTATACAATCACATAATATAAAAAAAGAGAAGAATAATAACATAAGATTTACATGTTTCGATCAAAAGATTTATGTTTATGGGTAAGACAAAAGAAAAAATTTTACTATGATAAAAAGAGTAAGATACAATCATTTAGAACTCTCAAACTCTAATTTTAGTATGTTTTCGAAATATTTCATAACTCCTTCACAAAAGACAGAATATTATAATATTTATACTGGTACATACCATGGAGTGTTGTCCCTGCATCTCTATAAATCTCAGGGTCACAGTGAAAAACTTTTGAATTGGATCACAATTCGAGTTCATAAAAACATATTCAAAACTCAAGGCACATAAATATAACATAGAATTTGATTCAAATCATCAAATTGTAGAATGTTGGTAGCTAGCCAGTCAACTATGGCCTTGGAAGAGTGAAATAGTTTAATACAAAGACACATCAATCTCATATCCACACAAATATTAGAAACTCTTGTGTGTTAGGACCATTGTGCTCTTGCATATGAATGAATTGTATATTTCAAGGTGGGGCGAGGAAAAGTTTGAGGTTAGGGCAAATGGTTGATTCATACTGATTATTATAAACTAATTTACTATGTCACTTATCTTTCATGTGGGGTAACATCATCATCATTAATAAGAATTGTTATCTCAACCACATAAATCTACTGGAGTCTTAGCTTAGTGATACAGGTGATACATTTTAGATGTAATATTATTTAGAATAAATGTATCATGATAATGGATAAGATTAGGAATGACTATATTTACTAAAAAAATGTATGTCGGCACATATTATAGATAAAATGAAAGGATCGTTTAAAATGCTTTGGTTATGTACAATACAGAGAATTAAATGCCTTAGTTTAAAAGTGTGATAAGTTAGTAGGAAAAGGAAAGACGTAAACTGTTATGAAAGGAAGTAGTATATCACAAGATTTACAAATTTTGAATGTTGAGGCGAACTTGATGTCTAACAAAGCTAAATGGTGAAAAAGAATCTATATAACTGACTCTAACTAGTTTGAAATTAAATCTTAATTGTTGTTATTGTATTATTAAGAATAAATCCAAATCAATAGAACTCTCAAAACATCCAACCTATGTGTTGGAATAAGGAGAGAAAGGAAACAATAGAGGCTAACAATTGAATTCTAAGTGTAAAAAAGATGGAGAGAAAATAAGATGTGAGTGAAAAGGGAAGTAAATTTGATTTACCATCAAATTTAAGAAAATGACTTCACATGGAGTGGTCTCCCATGATGTAAGAATATCCTTGTCAGTCAGTTGTCAATGACTCAATGAGAATTGTTGTTACGGAGTCATTACTCTCTCCTCAAAAGATGCACTTAATGGGGTGTGCAACACACCCCAGGAACCCCTCTTATTTGACCGATGTGGGATGAGTGTAACATTCTTCCCCACCCAAACTCGTGATGCCCTCGTCATGACTGGCTCACCCTGCCTACCTCGGTCTCGTTGAGAAGCTTGGCGTGAGGTCGGATCATTACGAGGTTAGCTCTAATACCACTTGTTACAAGGTAAAAACCATCTCCCCAAAAGATGCACCTAATGGGGTGTGCAGCACACCCACTTATATGCCCCAAGAACCCCTCTTATTTGACCGATGTGGGATGAGCGTAACATAATGCCTGGGAACCCTATAATCTTTATCTCTCGTCTCTCATAATGCCTTATAAATCAAGCTCAACCAAAACAAAATCCCATAAAAAAAACCCAACCAAATAAAGAAGACAATCCATGGCTAAATTTAGTAGCAGTCCTCGCGAAAAGATCAGTGGCATGAGAAAGCTCAATGCCGTAGTTAAAAAGCTGCAAAAGAGTCTTCGCTTGGGGAAGAGATCTAATTCCTGCAATAATGAATATGTTCCTGAAGATGTTGAAGAAGGACATTTTGCAGTGATAGCTATGGGCAACGAGGAAAGCAGAAGATTTGTTGTTCCATTGCGTTTCTTGACTCACCCTGCATTTGTGATCCTCCTGGAACAAGCTGCTGAAGAATTTGGTTTCAATCCTGAGGGTGTTCTTGCAATCCTCTGTCGTCCTTGTGAACTTGAGAGGATACTGGCCGAGGAATGCAGGTACTCAAGAGGATGGGCTATCTAGCACTGGAATTAATTAATTAATTTGAGTTTTATTAGTTAAATTTGCTGTTTTTTTTTTTTTGTCGTGGAAATTATGATAACAAAAAGATTTTTATTTTAAATGAACTAAATGCTAGGATTCTTGTGACGTTATATGTGTAATGCCACAAGAACAACACGATGCATTTATATCTTTTGTATAAATGGATTTTTTTTTTTAACATTTTTTTCCTTTTTCCTTTCCATTGGGAAATATCAAATGGAATTGGATGTTTGGTTCTGCATTATGTGTAGCTTTCTCCCGAAAGGGAAATTAATCAAGGAGTTGTTGGGATTAGAAAATTGTGGCATTGATATATTTTTATGTGTAGTTATCATCAGCTCGACTTTATACAAGTATGAGTTTATAACTGTTAGATCAATATTTATCTATATTTAGATTTCTACACTCATACACACTCAATTCAATTTTACATAAATTTCAATATAAATGTTTAATATAATAATTCTTAAATTTGTTTTAATATAACTTCAAACTTATATTACATGAACCTTTATATATTTACTGAAGAGAGAATATATCTACCAATTATGAAATGTGAAGTTATTAATGAAAATAATTATATCTCTTATTATGTAACACAAAATAACTATATCTCTTATTATATAACACATCAATATTTATTTGGTCCATAATCTCGTTAAATAATAAAATGATCGGACGACTTGCTTATTATTGTATCATCAATGCAAAAAAAGTTTTGAATAATTTAAACTATGTAGACTAATTTTGAATTTTGATTCAATTAACAATAATGGTTTTTATGTAAAAATTATTGTTTTTAAGGCATGTAAAAATTAAACTTAGGAAATGGAACCATTTCCTAACAGAAGTGACCATAATGACTTCATTTGCGATAAATTATTTGTATAAAAAAAATAATTAAATTTCATATAATTTATTTTCTTAAAAATAAATTTTTTTAATTAAAAAAAATTGAAACCTCTCATTCAAAATATTAGAATTTAGCAATTAGTCCTTGATTAAAATTACTGTGTTAAAGAATATATATATATATATATATATATATATATATATATACCACACCCAAATCGATTATTCCTTGATTAAAAGTACTACTTTTTGTTAAAAATGCAATTACTATAAATTCATTTTATAAAAAAATAGCATTTATTAAATTAAGAGTTATATCAAAATTTATATATTTATTTTTTTAATTATGTATATATTTTAATTTATTTTATATAAATTTTTAATAAAAATATTTAATTTAAAATTTTATTAAATTTAATTTTAGGATAATGTCTCAAAAAATCCTAAACTTTCATATTTTTTTTATAATTTTCCCCTAAACTTTTTTTTTGGACAAAAACACCATAATTTTTGAACTTCTATATAATTACATCCTATCATCTATTTCCGTTGTTAATTCTTATAGTGAAAATGTCTAAAAAAAATTCCCAAACTTTACCATTTTTTCTACAATTGTATCATAAATTATTTTTTTAACAAATATATCTTGAAATTTGAAATTCAATACAATTGAACCTCACTATTAATTGTCTCATTAAATGCCAATATAGTTTCTAGGTTAACACTTCTAATCCCCAAAGTAAAACTAATTAAACCTAAATTTACAATAAAATAAACCCTAATTAATGAATTAATAGGTCATATTTTAAGACTATCAAGGTGAGTCTGATTGAATTATAAGAGGAAATATTGATGAGGTGTAAGGTTGAGTCTTAATAAAGATAGAGTTGCATTGTGCAAAAGTGAGCATCACAGAGTTAATGTTTGTCGGGTTAATGAATGTAATAACCTGAATTAAAAAAAAATTATATATATATATAAATTTCATATTTTTATATATAATATTTTAATAATATTTTAATATTATCTAACTAATTTATAATTTTTGTAAAACCCCATATATATATATATATTCTTAATATTATTTCTAAACATATTTTATAAATTATTTAATAGTCTAATTTAATTGAAATAATTAGTTTTAAATATTAGTATTTAATCAATTAACAGGGTATAGTATTACATTATTTCTAACCTTAGTTCTAAGATTGATTTAATTATTATTATTATTATTATTATTATTATTATTATTATTATTATTATTATGGTTTAATTTTTCATATATAGTATTTTGGGACTTATTTGAAAAATATATAAAAGATCAAGGACTTATTTGCAATTTTTTTTCAGGAATAAATCTAGATAATATGTATGTCTATATTCATCCTAGCAATTTTTTTTTTTTACAAAAAAAAAAATGCTCTCTTCTCTCCCCCACCCCTTTTCTTTCCCTTCTCCATTTTTTCCTGCAACCTCCCACCATCGTTGCCGGCGAGGAGCTTCCCCCACCTTGGGTGACGTTGGCGACCAGTTTGCTGGCCAGAGCAACGCTGGTAGTGGAGCAAATGGAGGAATTTCCTCCTAAAATGTGCGTGCAGGTGGCCCAATTTCCAAGCGCGATTCTGACTTCATCCGACGTCCGATCGAGCGATTCAGGTGGTGTTGGAAAGTTTGTTCCGAAAACTTTCTTTTGATATTAATTTTGTAGCAAATGGAGGTCAGATAAGTGAGATATGAAGGAGAGAAATTTCGGATTTTTCAAGTTTTTTGGTCAGATCTAGGAATATCCGACCATTGGATCGAAAATTCAAAACCACCGTTGGACTCAGGGCAACAAAATCTTTGAGATGGGACCGGCCCCGCTCCAATCGGATACTGTTTGAAAAAGGTGATCATTGGATGGTTAAGATCGCTTGATGAGATTTTCGAATTTTTGATACCTGAAAATTTAAAATAATTATATGAAAATTTTTAATAATTTTTGGGCTTAATGTAGGTGTAATCGGATTGATAATAGCTCACTAGCGCTCAGGACAACGTTTTCGGCCAGACCTGACTGTCCGGTAGCCCGTCCCAAAACGTGGTTAATATTATAATCGATCCTAGCATTTTCAGATACCCCAACGCGTTCCAAGTATTGGAATCGGCATAGGTAAATTTGAACCCTAAGTTTCCTTAATTTTCTAGTATCGAGTTTAGAATAAAAATTCATAAAATATTTATGGGTGATTAGAAAATTATAATTCTTTTTGCAATAGCCTTATAATCTTATTAAGGACCGTGGGACAAAATTTTAAAATTTTTAAAACTCATTTAAGTAATTTTTGCAGAATATTAGTTTTAAGGATTAAAACAAAATTTTCTGATATTGTGAGTTTTGCTTGGTTTGGAGGGCCCAAAAGGGCTATGTGATGTTGATGGGATATGGATGTGGGAATTGTGATTAGAAGTATTATTTAAACTCTTTTACAGGTTGGGTAAGTCCTAAGTATAGGGAAAACTCTGTCGAATTTTTAGTATAAATTAGAGTGTCTTTTGTCTCTTTAAAGTCCTGTTTTGAGCTAGTACTAATGAAAATATAATACAATTGTTTAGGTGATCAGGGTCAGCCGTCTTCTTCCACCCAATCGCTACAGTAGTCACCGGTTAACTAGTGAGCAGATATTGATTTTATTTATAATTTTAATATTATTATATATTCAAGGCATGCTCATGCATCACTTATAAATATATGTACATAGTTAATTATTAGGCACGCCCTGTGTTGCATATGTAATTGATGACTTGCTGTATATGTTACTTTATAGTAATTTGGAGCTGTGTGCGTGAGTTTAGTGTGTCTGGCGTGTATAAGGATATGGGTAAGATGGGTAGACGAGGCTGGAGTTTGACTTGCTGGGACCTGATCCTTATTATGAATAAGTTAGGGTAGGCACGGCTCGAGTTGATCTTGCTAGCCCCTGCATTTGGATATTAAGAGAAAGTCCGGCTTTGAGTTAATCTCGCTGACAGAGGTTGGAACTAAGAGAGTTGTATAAGCGATCAGCTCCCATATATGTATGTATAAGTATGAATTTAACACACGGGTGTGTGAGTGCTCCAGATTGCCTTTGGTGTGATTATGATTTGACTTGTTTGAATTGTGTGAAGATGTTGCATTTCATTCTTAGGGATACACTAGACTTAGATAGTTATAAAAATTATATGTAAAATTAATATCTTACTCTATAAGTCAAACGCTCACTACTGTTCACCCTATTTTTTCATGCTACAGGAGAAATTCTTTTTCAGAATAACCTACTTTCTTCCTCGCAGGTTTGTTAGTAGTTATTTGCTTGTATTATTATTTTCCAAAATAATAATCTAGAATTTTGCATGTGTTAGCAATAATAATAATCTTGTCAGATGTTATGTAAATTTAAGTTTTTGTGTTTTTAATAAATGCAAAATTTTTATAATATTTAAATTGTTTGCAAATGGTAGTATCAGGGTTGAGCTGCGCTCTCCTAACTTTAGTATCTGATGGTTATCAGGTTGGTTTGGCCAGAATAAAAGTATAATATTTTAATTTTATTTTAATTGCATGTTGGGCATCAGATTTTGGTCCTGATTATGGATTTGGGGAGCAGTAAGGCTTATTATGAGTATCGGAGGCTTTATGTCAGTCCAGGTTCTAGTGCCAGTCTAGTCCGTGGGATCCGGTCGTGACAATGAAGGATGGTTAAGAGAGATGTTGTATGCTTTTATGCAATAAGGGAGAAATAAGCGCGCTGGTCAGTGATAGTGGAGTGAGTGTCTTTATGAAGCATGAAGGTTGAGGGGAGCTAGTGGCTGAGGAGTGGGGAGGTAGAAAATAAACCTTTGTGTTCTCGACAGAAGTGTTATCAGTTTTACTGAAATAAATTTTTTTTTATTATAAATTAGGTCTAATTAATATCAATTTGAGAGATTAGGATTGTTGACCTACCACCTTTAAATCTCATAGTTTGTTTATTAAAAAAAAAAATAGGGTACAATTATTAAAAAAAAGAAAGAAAAGAAAAGTTCAAGATTTTTTTTGGTCATTTCTTGTATTGACTTGACAAAGTCCGTTAAAATTAACGATGGAATACGTGGAATAGACGGTAGGATGTATTTGTAAACCAATTAAAAATTTAAGGTATTTTTATTAAAAGAATTTTGGATATATAATATTAAAATTAGTTTTAAATTTTTATTAATGAGGAGTGACGACGGTCTCTATCAAAATGGTTTCCCAATGCCAATGCGAATTCATAAATCTTTTTGCCACTCCATGAGTTTGCATCAACTTATGGTAGGGAATATTTTGAGTGTATATAATGCTACAGGACCAAGTTGATCTAAATTTATTGGTCAATAATGTGAAAATTTTATCAATACCTTGCATATTTATTAATATTTTTCTATTTATTTTAATAATAAATAAATATATTTAATAAACTTTAACAAATTTAATATTACACTCGTTAAAAAAAAATTATTAATTAAGAAATAATATTGTAAAAATATTTATTTTTTTTTACATAATTATCCTCGTTAATCAACAATAAATGTGAATAAACTTGATCCATAAAGCATTTCTAAATTTATAATTTAATTTTTAAAATATGATAAAATTTATGGTTCAATTTATTTATTTTTGATAAAAAAAAAATTAGTTTTCAAGATATTTTTTTTATTAACAAAATAGCTTTTTTTTTTGGTTAAAATTTACCATTAGTTGTTTCAATTTATTGTTAACAGGTAAATTTTAATAGAAAAATTATTATATTAATAAAAATATGCTCCAAAAAATAATAAATCATTCATTAAAAATAAAAAGATTAAATTATAATTTTAAAACACCTCAAAACAGAGATGTGTAATTAATCAATTCAATTTAAAATCAAACTAAACTAATCGAAATGCAAAATTATAACAACTGAATTGAACTGAAGCAAAATAAAAATTCAAATCAAATTGAAAAAATAATCTTAAATTCGATTTGTTTATTAATTTTACAAAAAGCCATAATGACATAGCTCAACAACTAGATGGCCATAATCACAAACTACCTTTTTTGGAAGCCAATACTCAAATCCTAAAATTGGCAATGAAATAATCAAATATACAAGCAAACTAAAAGTCTAAAATTCATCAACAACATAAATATACAGGCGAAGACAATTCAATTGCTGCACATGCAGTAGGCAAAGACTTTGGATTGCCAACATTTCAAACCAGAATTGCAGACTTATTAATTTTTGGTTTAATTTTTCAATTAAAATTAAAATCTGCTCATCTCTACGTGCCTCAAAGACTAAACTATAAAATATCATAATTATTAATTAAGTCAATGTTAATTTAAGAACATGTTATAAATTAGTTTCATATATCTATATTCATGTGAATTTATTATGAATCAGATTTAATTAGTTAGTGATCTGGAGTACTTTTCACTTTTATTTTTATTGTGAAATTTTAAATTTTGATTTAATTAAATAAATAAAAAAATAAAAACTTACTGCTTTAAGTGATAAATAAGTTAAGAATTTTTCTTTTCTACACCTGATTTACCATGTATCCAAAATATAAGATATATGATAAAACTCACCTATTAAATATATGATCTCATATGTTTATATATTTGGTACATAATAAACTAGATGTAGACAAAAATTTTTCATGAGTCAGGTTAAAGTAGACGAGTTTGAGTTTATTTCATTTGAGTTAAGATTATTACAAGATATATATATATCTTTTGGATGAATTTAAATCGAATTATTTTGAATTGCGAATTAATTAAGTTACTAGATTCATATTTTATTTATTGTTCGAGGTTGGCAGGCGGCTGGCTAGCTAGGATTGCAAACGCAGTCGAACTCCCCTCCATTTATAGGAACTTGTTTAATCTGTTTATGTAGTAGTTATTTTAATTTGAATGACTTATCGTGTTGACAGAATATTTAATTTGACCATTCAGTAGGCAGCATAGAGCATTTGATTTGACCATTCAGTAGGCAACATACTTCACTCAATGATAATCTACTACTATTTGACTCTACTGTCTTTTCATGGAGAAAATATGTACTTTTTATCATCACAATCCTATCCAAATAACAAATCAAAACACCAAACAACTTCATAATAAAAAAAAAAAAAGTAAAAATAATCCTCATAATAAAGGAAATACCAAATTCTCACAAAAAATGGAATAACAAATTCTCGAATAAAACTCATATTTATTAATAAGAATAAACTGAATATAAACACAGATATGTTTTAAAAGGATACAAACCTAGATATTATTGAGAAAAACAAAAAAGAAATGCAAAGTGTTAACCACCAATAAAAATAGTCACCAATCACCTCAAAGAGCTCACAAGTAAAATAAAAAGAAAGAAGAAATAAAAAAAATTTAGAGGGCGTTTGAGCCAACTTATATGTAAGCTAATTTGAGCTTTTCATATTTTCAATACTCAGTTAGAGTATCAAATGGAATGAAGGACTACATGTTAACAACATAATTATTAGTAATTAATCAACAATGATTGTTCATCTTAAATATGTACCGAGAATATTCAATTTAAAATTTAAAATTTAAAATTTAAAATTATTAGATGAAAGTTTGATTAGTGTATGCTTATATAAATGAACAAATATAAACGTCAGGTTGCTAATTAAACTAAGAAAAGGAATTGATTAAAAGAATGTTGAGAATGTTTAAAAAGTATTTTTTTTATATGGAAATCATTTGTTAAGGTAATTTATAATTTAGTTTCGTACAAATCATAATTTAATTTATTTATTTTTAATAAAAAAAAGAATTAGGGATATATTGTTTTAATAAAATAATTTTTCTGTTAAAATTCACTTTAGTTAATTGAAATGTGTGGTAATTTAGTATATATATATTGCAGTTTAATCCCTAAAATTTTAATATTTGTAAAAATTTAGTCTGTCTAATTTAAGTTGATTACTTCAATTTGTAATTGACTAATGGTAAATTTTAATAGAAATATCATTTTACTAACAAAAACACAACTAAAAAGTTTTTGTCATATCTTGAAAATTAAATTTTAAAATACTTTTTTATTGAATTTTTTAAAATAAATCATACGGAATAAAAGAATTGAATTAAATTTTAATAAAATCATGTAATTTTTAACATAATTTTTTTAACTTAAAAGAATTGAATTCTCTCACTTTTTATGTTTTTAAATATAAAAATTAATAAAAAAAATAAATTAAATTCTTATAAATTTCTCCAGTTTGATTATGATTGGAGTTAGAATTCAAAATGTAAAATTTCCGAACATAACTTGATCTGTTCTACAGAGTTGAAGTTCATTGGTAATGAGAAATCAAGCTTTTAAACAACTAGGGTTGAGGTCAATTCTGCCCATTTTAATGGCATCTTCATCACTTTGAGTTGTACTGAAATGGGTTCACCTAGATTTTATCGAAGTTTAACAAAAGAAAGAGAAACCCTCTTCTCTCCTTGACTTGACCATATATGTATATATAATAGAGCTGGTAGCTACACAAGTGGACCAACTGAGAATTTGAATAATGGAAAAAGGTTAAGGTTGATAATCTGGAAAGGAAAGGTTCATCCTACCAGAGCCAGCAAACGATAACAAAAATATTTGATGACAGCTTGAGTGCTACACAATTCAATTACACATGCAAAACATTCCACGGCAATTGTTCACAAGTCGGAGGTGGCTAATTATTAGATACATCGGAACTATTAAAAAATAATGTTCATTCTCTCACAAAAAAGTGGGTTTTCCCTGTAATATGAAGGGTGAATCTCACATGATTGTGAAAGATAGTGTATACGTACCGAGTACACCTAATAATTTCTCATTGGAGGTTGGAGCTTCTCTTTTTGCATCTTTCTTCACTTCCTTGTAATCCATTTCCTACACTGTATACGTGATTGAGACTAGCTAGATATTTCTATATTGCATTAGTAAGTCTTGACAATTTGCTTTGAGACTTTACAATTATAAAAATACTCTAATATTATTATCGATGTAAAACTCATTGATGGTGAAATTACTCTTTAATTGGGGCTGGCCGTATATTCACGAAATTAATGAATAATTGATGCAAATGTATGAAGTGGGGTTCATCAAAATTAAGGAATATTCTTAATTAATTAATGGATGCAAAAAGCATGAAGATGTCACGTATATACTAAAGTCATAATTGCTGAGACATGTGATATGAGATGTTTAAGTAATTTTATTTTTATTAATTACTTATTGAAAAATATTAAAAATTTCACACTTATAAATTTTGTAGAGAGTTGATATACGTGAACTTATTTTTTCTTTGTAAAAAAAATATATGCATATTTCTTTACTTGAACTTACTAACATTCAAATTACAAATATATATCTATAATAAAAAATTAAAAAAATTGTGTAACTACTACAATAAATTTTAGGCTTTGACAGAAGTTAATAAAAATTATCAGTAAGTATATATTAACATATATAAATTTCATAACTTAAAGTTTTTAATAACACTTTCATACTAATTTATAATATTATTATGATTGATATTATAGATATTATTTGTTGCATTATATGTTTTCTTATGTTTAAATACATTACTTTGATATTATTTATTATTTTAATATTATGTATAAAATAATATTAAAAAGTATTGCAGAAATCTATATTTATAGTAATAAATTTTACCATTAAACCAAAAACTGCTCTCTTTACTATATATTTATATTAAAAAATTTATTAGAATTTATTATCACAAAAGTTAATAATAATCACAAGTCATTAAAAGGAAAAATTAGATAACAAATTAATCTTCTTATATCCTTTACAAAAATGTAGGAAGTGTGGATATTGATCATTTTCTAGCATGTAGAAGTTTTTATCTTTGATTTAAAGTTAGAAAAGGAGAGGATATCCCTACATAGCTCGTAACACATTACGGTTTTTTTATACCCCACAATCAATTTTTGAAAGGAGAAACCAAAACCAATCCAATAAGAGGAAATCCATAAACATATTATAATGTTTTACATTGGGCCACTTTTTTTCTTTTTTTTCTCAATTTGGGCAAATGAATAGCCCTAAATTGAGCATTCATTGATGAATAATGAAGAGCACCAAATATTTAGTTATTGTTTGACATTCAAATTTCAAGGCCAAAACTATTTTTTGGGATGAAAAAAATATTATTTTAAATATTATTAAAAAAATTATTTTATTATTTTAATAATTAAAATTATTAAATTTAATTTTAAATTATTTTTTTATTCTCTTTTACTAATATATTTTAAAAAATGATTTTATCGACTGCAATTTTAATAACAATATCAAACATATCATTAAATTATAAGATATCATTTCAAAGAGACCAAAACCAAATTCATCAACTCTCATTTATCTGCCAATTTGAAATATAAAATTTTGCAAGAATTTAACTTAATTTATTTATTTTATTAAATCCCATATTTTAAATAAAAATTTTTTTAATTTAAATTAAAAAAAAAATAAATTATTGTATAAAAATTTAATTAATTTCTTTTTTATAAATAATTTATTTGAAACGAAGTCTATCATCACGGCTACATCCTTGAGAACAATATTCTCTCTCATTACTCAAAATTCAAATTTAGGCTTTATTTATTTTATGAAAAAAATATTTTTTATATTTTTTAGTTTTTGGAGGCATTCAAGAAAATTAATCAATATAAAATATTTTTCTAGTCAATAAAAAATTAAATTATTTTTAAAAAATAATAATTTTTATTTTTTAAAAAATAAAATTATTTTCTATTTTTTAAATTTTAAAAATTTTATTAAAATGTGAATATATTTATATATATATAAAATAAATAAATATTATTAATTTAATATTATAATTAAACAATAAAAAAATATTTTATATATACAAATTATTTTTCATAAAAGGAACAGAACCTTATTTCAATTTTTCTTTCTCGACGGCATCATCATCATCCATTCTGTCACTCACACCGTTCTCTGTCTAAAAAAAATAAAAACTTCACTCCATAAAATGTTTCCACCTTCGTCTTTTGTTGGGCTTTAATCCATTTTCAATACGTGGGACCATGCAAGTGTTTCTGATGTTCAGCCCAAGCCCAACACTTAAGGCATTTTCAAAACATTTTCGGATCCACATTGGCCTCAAAGAGAGCCTCGGCCACGGGATCGGAACCCTCGATTCCATTTAAATTTAATTATTAGTTTAATAAAAATAAAATAAAAAACTTTTAATTTTCACATGTAATCAAATCAAATTGAATAGAAGATTAATGCCTTCGTATTCGTAAAGGCTCCTCTCAATAATATTTTTCCAAGAAACTCTCCTGTAAAGTATAGTGGACTTTACGACTGCATGGTAAGATAATTTTTTAATTTATATAATCACCTATATCATTGTGAAATTTTAAATCTAATTTCCATTAGTTGGATTGAAAAAATAAAAAGAATTATAAAATTTATTCAATATTTAATTATAATTTAAATTTTAAATATGATAATCTTGAGGTCCAATTGGCCCTGCCTACACTTTTTATGCAATCCATCAGGCAATGTATATAAGATGAAGGACAATGATGAATGCATAATTTTGGGGGACCTAACGATGATCCATTGCCTTGCCTGTGATGTGGACCACGGAGGTTTTTGTAGCTTTTATAAGATGAGTTCATGTTTGATGTCTGCTTGATAGATGAGATAGTGGCGGGATAAGATCACTGGAGAAGTCGGCAGCTTCGTTTTTTGGATTGGTATTGCAGTCAGCTACTTAGCTTAGCCTTTGCAATTGCTACATGCAGCATAACAGAGCTCATTTTTCTAATTATACAAAGAAGGGACTTCATAGAGATACAAAACTATTATTATAGCTGATGAACTCTGAGTGTATTGATTCACTAATATGGGTCCAATTTCTATCATTTTGGTTAAAGGGATCTATAAAATAAATGAAGAATGATAAGAGATCTATAAGGAGGTTCCTGATGAGGACCTTTCGATGCTCAAGTTAAAGGAAATAGTAGTATTGGCAGAGATACAATATGAGAGAAGAGATAGAAGGGAGTCAGAGAGAGAATCTCTTTTTCTCTTACTGACTTTATTTATAGGGAAAGTTGATAACAACATATTTTAGCAAATATTCCTAGTAGATATATTTATTAACTAAAAAAATATATATGTTATGCATGATTATTTTATATTGCATCAAGAACTCTCATTTATAAATTTAAACTTTTAGATTGAGTGATTTCTTGATATAATATTAGAGTCTTTTAAGTTAATTTAGAATTCGAATCCTAATCACTCCCATTTATCAGGTATTCATTAGAGTTTGAATCCTAATCACTCCTGTTTATATGTTAAGACTAGTAAACCTCTCGCGTACGGGGATGCTTGCTGCCTAGGAACATACAACCCTATATGTGGACTATTATGGACAATGTTCTTGAATCAGAGTAACAAGAGCCAAGCCAAGGCACATATGTTGCCAAAAATATCTTACAACAGCTATGTGGAGATCCCCCCCACCTTGAACTTTCCATGGCAAATATATCCTAATGCCTAATCAATGACTTTTCTGGGCCTTTTTTCCTTTCCAGCTCAACCCTTTCATCCACTTTTTAGTTCCAATGTGGAATTGGTCTCTCACATCCATAGAAGAACTTAAAAATTTTAACTCAAATTCATCATTGTGTAGACTTCCAGGAATATTGCAATAACTATCTCTTAAGCCATATATAATCCACTACAAGTATTGTAAAACCATTCATTTTAACATCATTACATGTTGATAATAATCAACTACAATTGCATATTTTTAAAAACTTATAATTACAGGGCTTATGTATCATGTAGTACTTGCAATAAATCCCCTTTAATATTATATGATTGTTTGGCATTAATTTTAAAAGGATCAAAACTGTTTTTTAGAAAAAAAATTCTTTTAGATAATGTTAGAAAAATAATTTGAAAAATCTGTTTTATTATTTTAGTGTTCTTATAAATAAAACTTATCAAATTTAATTTTACATTATTTTTTAATACTTTTTAATTAGTATATTTAAAAAATATATATATTTTTTAATGATAGCTACAATAGTAATGTCAAACATACTCTATATTTTTTATTTTTTTTAAGTAATAAAGATAACATATTAAAAATCTCCATTTAAAAAAATTTAACGTAATATTTAAATTTTTTTAAAATTTAAGAAATTTTATATTATAAATTAAAAAATCAATCCGCGCTAACTATAATTGAATTCAAAGACGTTGTGTTGGTGTAGTTACCTAACGTAATTAAATTAGTGTGGCACTATTAGGAGGGATATAGAAGGGAAGAAAAAGTACCATTAATTGTGTAAGTGTTGTGCTCTTTGCATCTTTGAGAAAAAAAAATCTTAGGTAGGGTTGGATATGCATCTATTTGGTGTTGTAAAAAATATGTTAAAGTTGTATAAAAAAATAAATCAAAAGCTTAAGATAAATTTTATTTTGATTTGTTAATAATTGTTTTGATTTTATGATATTTTTATGCAGTTTAATATACTTTAAGCTGGATAAACATCAAATTAATCAATAAAGTTTTATTAATTATTTTATTTTTATTATGCCTCTATATCATTTATTTTGAAAAAAAAAATTATTGGTATGCATGTGACACAGTCTGTAATACAAAAAATAATTGACACGTGATCAAATCTTTACAAATAAATAAAATTTAATTTAAAATCTTAAAAAATGTAAAACTTAATCTAAAGTTTAAGATAAAAATAAAGCAAATATAACTTTACGTAGAAGAAAATTTTATTAAATATTGTATAAAATAAAAATATAATGAATATTTATAGAGTTTTAAATTTTAATATAAATAAGAATGAGTTAAAAAGTATTAGTCTAAATAAAAAATATATTTGAAATTTTAAATTAAATATAAATAATATTTTAAAATTTTAAATAAATTTTAAAATATAAATAAAATATATTTTAAAAAATAAAGAATTCAATTAAAATTTAGTATTGATTTAGGCACCGCATCAGTCCAGAATTTCATCATTAGGTGAGGGCTAATCTCATAAATAATGAAACAACTAGAGATAGAAAAGAACTTGCAAGTAATTTCAGGACTGAAACTGATGCTTTTTGTACAGAGAAAGAAATTCTGAAACGTAGTTTTTCTATAAATAAGTTGTCTCTCAAGTAAAATTGTTGAAAAGTTGCCTCGTTTTTTTTTTTCTTTTTTTTTAAAAGCATAAATTCAGAAAAAAATTTATCATAAATCAGTCATTTAATATATATATCATACCCCTTCAATGCCATCACCGAAAAATGACACGTTAAGTGAAAAAAAAAATATTTAGTACGAAATTAATAAAAGTTAATTATTTTTTTCATAAATATTAAAAAAGATTATATTAATTTTTTATTTCATTAATAATTATACATTTTTAAAATTTAATATTAACTTTGAGAGAATTAAGTTAATAATTATAGTATTTAAAAATTAAAATTTATAAAAATAACATTTTAACCTTTAATTTTCTTTTTTAAGCTCTTACCAAACATATCTAAAATCAGAAAAGTACAAAAATAGTTGCTTCATTGATAACGTGTATTATATGCAAAATTGCAATATATATATCATTTTTATTTTTTATATTATATTTTTTTAATAGACATTTTATCTCTAAAGAGAAATTTTTATGAGAACATACGCAGAGAAGAAGATTATAACATACATTAAATAAAATATCATATATTAAATTAATATATATAATATAATAATTAATAAGAATTAATATATAATTTCTTTTGTTATATATATATATATATATATATATATATATATTTATATACTATTTTTAGTTGAACGTTCTCTTATTAAGTTTTTTTTACATAATTTTAGTAAAATAATTTATTCATTTATAAAAAAATATGTGCATTATATTCATTATAATGTGTTATTATTATTTTTTATAATTAATTTTAATTAAAATTTAAACTGAGACTTCACAATTACGAAAACACGGCTCTAATACTACTCAACTAAAATTTATGGGTAATGTGTTATTACTTTTAGTTAAAAAGTGGAAGGATATGATCCTTAAACCCTAAGCATAAATGAATAGCTATGAGATAAGAAAAAGAAGAAGGAGAAGAGAAAAGGTACAAAATTGAAAGAAAGTTCCAGACAGATGTGACTAGCCGAAATGGACCTTAAGTGCTATAGTACACACTCATCCACATGCATTGGTCTCCTGCGTATTAAATCCAAACTCTCGTCAGTTCAATCATTTTTGTTTTCTTTCCCTTCTCAATCTCTGTATAATATTCTAAACAAGCACAGCAAATCATTGACTGATTCAAGAAACCACACACCAATCACCACCACTTTCACGTGTATGGCCCACCTTAGGGCTAGCAGCCAGGAGAGGAATGGTATTATAAAGCTCAAGATTGCAGCTAAGAAGCTGCAAAAGAGGCTTTCATTGGGGAAGAATTCATCATCAAGTGCATATTTTGATGAATGTGAAGAAGTGAATGTGCCTAATGATGTTAAGGAAGGACATTTTGCAGTGATAGCTGTGGATAGTGAGGAGCACAAAAGACTTGACTCACCCTGCATTCTTGAGACTCTTGGAGCAAGATGCTGAAGAATATGGCTTTGACCATGAAGGTGCACTCGCTATTCCTTGCAGGCCAAGTGAGTTGGAGAAGATTTTGGCTGATGAATTAAGAACTGTTAGCCACTAAATCAGTAAGTTTTTTTAGGCTATATTGGTAGGATCTAATGTAATTTAATCAACAGCGTAATGTAGTATAATTTAATTATTATATTTTATTACAAAATAAAAATGTAAGCAATATAATGATAATTTTTATTTAATATTTAATTTATTTGTGTTGATAATAATAAGGAATAAAAATAACTATATCTACTTTAAACACAAAATTATTATGAGATTGTTAGAAAGAGGTGCTTCAAGAAAAGTTTTGACAAATAATGTATAAAAAGGTCATTGAAAAGAAGTGTATCAACAATAATGATTGAAGATAAGTGCTCCCAGATGATTAACAATCAGAGGTTGGTTAATGGTTGATTAATTCTTCATTTTATATTTAATTTGATTGATTTTAGGCTGAAGATTTTTAATTATTAACCCGCTTATTGTTAAAGACTTAATTAATATTCCAGTGTTAAATAAAGAGTAACTTGATTGGTAGGTGTGTTTCTCCTATTATTTATCAAGACTTACCATTTTATGATCTTGGCAAATCTAGTTTCAATGTAACTTATTTTTTATTAATTGGGTGAGAAAAAAAAATTAATAGTACATTATACAAAAATTAACTTGTGATATCAATGCTATCATAAGATGTCTTCTATAGTTACTTGATTTTAAATAAAATAAAATTCTTTTGTTATGAAAAAAATATAATTTAATATTAATTTACAAATTATAATATTTTTATAAAATAATATTTTTAAAAAATAATTAATTATAAAAAATTTATTAATTTAAAAAAATAATTATTACGAAGAGCATATATATTGCAATTAATTATTTTAATTTAATGTAATTTTTTTAAAAAAATATTACAAAGAAGTGATGATTTAAAATAATTTTATAACGCATCCTATATTATTTTGGAAAAATAATATTTTCTCTGTAAAGTGTATGAATATATGTAATTAATATTTGTATTATCTTATTTATTTTAGTATTTTTTATATATTCCTATAATTTTTTAATAAAATTTGTTATGTGTAATTTTTTATGTGAAAAAATTTATTTTTTTAATTAAATTAATTTTTTTTTGTAATTATCTACTTAAAAAAATATCTGTGACAAAAATCTTATGAAATAAATTTTAAAATTTTGTTAAATTATCTTATTTTTTATAACAAAATAATTTTATTTTTATAATAAAATCAAATAACTATAAGAATTTCAATATTTAGCTGGGGTTATAATATCAATTTGTGATAAGAATTCTTATATTAATACCAATTACATATAAAAAATAATGTTTTTAAGCGTAGAGAAGAATTATTATAAAGAGAAGGTTAACAAATTTATATATGAAGAAATAAATCTATATATTAGGTGCACAAATAATAGTATAGTAATTTATTTTTTAAAAAATAAATTATTTCTAAAAAAATTAAATTAGCTAATCCATGTATATATAAAATAAGAAAGAATTCCAATGGTGCTGCCAGTAACATTTTTTTTTAAAATGGGTGTATAATTTTTTTTTAATTTCATTATTTATTTTTTTATTTTTATTTTAATTATTAAAGAGTTTACAATACGTTATTCTCTAAAATGAGTGTATAACTTTTTTTATGTTAATTATTTGATTTTTTTTATTTTTTTTAGTTAGCATTATTATTAACATTACTATCTTAATTTTTATAATTTAAATTATTATTTTTAAAAATTAAAGTATTTATGATTAAATGCATTATTTAAAAAAATTTATATTATTTTCTTATAAATTTATTTATGTAAAAATATTATTTGCCACACGTCACCCTAAAAAAATTAGTGTATAACTCTCTTTTAGGTTAATTATTTGATTTTTTATTCTTCTTTTAATTATTATTATTAATATGACTATTTTAATTTTTTATAATTTAAATTATTAATTTTTTAAAAATTTAATTTTTAAAAAATTAAGGCCTTTACGATAAGTACATTATTAAAAAAATTTATATTGTTTTTTAATAAATTTATATGTAAAAAACATTATAGGTTAATTTATACTTCACTTTTTTATTTTATTTTAATTAATGAAATATCTTTTATTTTTATATAAAAATAAATTAATACAATTTATTTCATATGAATTAAATAATAAATATGAACTTTATATAATTATTATCATTTCAAATATATCTTCATTTGTTAATAGAATTTTATATCATTATTACAACATTGTCTTTTTAAATATCTTCTATATTAAACCTATTTACATATAATTAATGTATAACTTATATAATATTATTTAAATAATCTCATATTATTGCACTCAAAAATAAATATTTAATTATATATTCAACTCTTATAATTTTTATAATCAATTTTAAATATTATAAATAAAAAATAATAAAAAGTATTAATTAATAATATTATATTTAAAATGAAATTATTGTAATTTTTTAAATGAAAATATATTTTTTTATATTTCATTTTGCTTTTTATTTAATTTTTTTATTATTTGGAATATAAATGTAAGTTTATATTAATAATTAGCAATATGTCTTTTAATAATTTATAATATTAAATTTATATTTATTATATTATAATTAATTAATATTAATTATAAATATAAATATATTAATAATTTAAAAATTAAAAATTAATAAATTCAACGTACAAAAATACTAACACTTGGCTGGTTTAATTGTAAAGTTTAGAGTCGTTATAGTTTTCCAAGTCTGCGAAACTAAAAACACACTCAGTCCGCCGTCTCCTCTTTTCTCCGCTGCCTCCCAGTAGTCCCTCTTCCCAAAGTCACCATTCTTTCTTCGCCGTCGACGCTAGCTGCTGCCGCGGCGCGACTTTGAATCTTTTTGCTGCCGCTGCTTTCGGATAATATGCTGCTGGTGTCCTCTACTAAGCTTGCCTCTCGGATTCTTGATGCTGCTGCCGTCCTTCGTGATCTCAGATTCGTTGATTCCCTCTTTAATCAGTAAGTACCCACAAAAATTGGTGCAATTGTGGGTACTAATGTTGTGTCAATCTAACGGCAATTGTGGTTGTTTTTGGTTGAGATTTTTGGATTTTTTTCCCCTGGGTTACATCATTGACAGCAATTTACTGAGAAAATTCAAGAGTTTAATGCGTGTTATTATATTTACCGTTAGATTTCCTTAGTGAGTGGTCAGCTCTCCTGCTTTGAGGGCCCGTTGGTGGAGATTATTTTGAACTGAAACCTTTAATTTTATGCTCATAGTATAATAACATTAGTCTAGGAAGGACAGAGGAGCTTAATTTTCATGTCAGATTATGGTATGCTGATAGAACACAAAAAAAGAATAATAGATGCTTAATTTCCCTACTAGTTACTTGCCTCGAGCAGCATAAATTCTGTATGTAAATTTGAATTAGATTGTAATTATATCTACAATTGATGTGTTTTATGATTTATTTCATGAAATTATTATGTGTAATTTGTAATTAGAATAGATTTATTTGATTTTTTCTATTTTGAAAAGCAAGCAGATGTGGTGTTGTGTACTTTTTGTTGGTTCTGATTCAGGTTCTTGATTAAATTTCTAGCAAAATAATGAAAAAAAATAAATGAGTTTGAGTGGGTTCGGATAATATGCAGTTAATAGTAATTAGGTTTGAGACAAATATGGTAGCAAGACGTGAATTCTAATTTGGTTTGGCTTGAGTTCAAGTAGTAGTAATATTAAATCAGATTCAAATTCCTTCAATATTGTGGTTACCATTCCTAATTCCATGTAACTCATGCCTTATGTAAACATGTTATTATCTTTGTACTAACATTTTGATATACTTAACACATATTTGGCTATTCTCCCAAGTCTTAAGGAATTTCATAAATAATAACTTTCAATGATAGCTGAGGATGCAAATGATTCTTTGGCTTAATGAAGAAAGGGATTATGCTGCTATTCAGTGGCTAAATTTTAAAAGTATTATTTCAAAATAATAATTTTTAAAATACAGTTTTCCCTCTTTCAAATCAGATTTGAGCCTGTTATTTTTATTTTATCGGAAAATTTCAAAAGATAAAATCACAATAGTGAAAAGTAAAATATCCCTTTAAAGAACCAAAATATTTAAAAAAAGGAAAAAGAAAATAAAAATAAAACTATAATCTTTTATAAGTTTTATATTATTATGTGAATCAAAAATTAATTTAATCATTTTTTTTCTTTTTCTTATATCTTTATTTATAATTTAGCTGTTTTTGGTTTAAATTAGATTTTTACAGTAAAATTGTTTAAATAAAACTAATAATGGTCGTGGTTTTACTATGGAAAATTTTACTTTTAATAATATAATACAAATTTAGTTTTCTAAATATTTTATTGAACTTTGATAAAATTATTATAGGATTAATTATGAAAGATTCCATAAAACATGTATAAATTGATAACCATTTAAATCTTATTATTTAAATTTATTATATTCAAGTCCTAAAATATTTAATAATTTTAAATTGAATGCTAGTATAATTTTCTTGTTATAGATTCTGTTTTTATTTTTATTTTTTTTTTTAGGTTTAGCTTGGAGTTTTAATTACTTAGATATGTAAAATAAATTTTAATTTAACATACATAGCTTGTATGTGATGTTCTATTATTGTATAAAGCATTTCTCAAAAATTCTTTTATTAGGGATTAATCGCTTCAATTTTATATGATATGCATATGAATTTCTTTTACACATATCATACTTAAATTTGTTCTCCGAAATTTAAAAATGTTTTTTTTTGGTATAATAATTTTTTTATTATGTAAGTCTACAAATGGTCATACACTTTGATATAGACATTAATTTTCTAAGGGATGTTTGCTACCTTTCTGGTGAGCTGCATCCTTAACCTCTATTATATTAGTAATTGTGTAAGCTTTCAGTGATTCGAACAACGAGTGTTTATTATTCTCTTGGCTCCTTTTGACTTGGAAGAGTCAACCTTAATGACGCAATTTTAGTGAAAATTTTGTGAGTCGCTGGTGATGACAGCAATTTCAGGTGACCAATGAAATGTGTCAACCTTATTATTTAGTTGCATGAGATCAATTTGAATTTTATTGCTCTTTGAATCTCTTGAAATTGTGTTTGATTTTAATAAACCATATCATTTTTGTGCTTTTAGCAGCTGAGATAATTATGGAAGTACATAGAAGCTATGCATTGAATTCAACTATCAAAAGCATGAAGTGTAACATTGTCTTTCTTCTTAGCTGAGATGTGTTGCTTGTTTCATCATGTACCTAATACCCAATTAAGATGCAAAATTCCTAAGCTGATAATTGTTTTTGTTTAAGCAAAATGTCAGGAGAGTCAAAATAATGACAGCTTTGAAAAGGTACGTATTGAGGTTGTTTATATCATTGAAGTACACATTACAGCAAATATTATGGACGGAAACAATGGGAGAGAGTTTCTGAAATTCCCTTGGCCAACCAGATAGGTGGTATTAATTTTAGAGTGAATCATGGGCTGTCTTTCGAAATGTGTGGAGTTATGTGCCTTGGGCTACTTTATTTGTTTTCTTCTGCTGTTCGATTGAATATTCAAAATCCCGTTGTTTTGGCTTTTATTTTGTATATCTCCAGGTTTTTCGCTTAACATTACAAGCCTTAGGATGGGTGTATTGGTTTGATCTGGTGATCAGGGTCTAGCGTGGATTGTTTTATTAAGTTTTTACTGGATTAATTCTAATAAAATTCTATTTATCAAAAAAATAAGGAGAGAATTGTTGCAACAGCATCAACAGTTGAACATTCCATCAAGAGCACACTTGGTGCTGTCGGTTCTGCAATGCCAAAGCAGCAGCAGTTGTAGGAGAGGTGTTGGCTATGCATCTCATCTCCAGACGGAGGATCTTGATCAGTGACAGGAAAGAGATTTGAATTCATGTCGTTGAAAACAAAGAGGTTAGGTTTTGAAAACCAAACCAAGACTTGGGCTATTGTTAATGCCCTTAAAAACAGTGGAGTTAAAGTTATTTGGATGATTCACATCAAGAACAAAATTCCCATAAACTTTTTTCCCAGTTTTTCTATTTGTTTTAGTGGTGGAAGATAGCATGTATACTGTTTACTAGGAAAGCATAGAAGATGGCCTGAAACATGTTTGATTTCTATGTGAATCTGTGAGAATGGATAGGTGCACTATTCATAAGATAGCCTGAACATGCACTTTCAGGCCACCAGGCCCAAGTCAGGCCTGAACATGCATATAGGTCAGCCAAGAAATAACAGGCTACATAGAATGCCTAAATCAGGCGCTAACCCATTGGGACCATCTGCCCAAGGTCCAGCTGGTTTCTGTTTTTATTTTAGTTGTCTTTTTTTTTTTTTTTTCTTAATAAGAATAATATTAGACCAGAGAAAAGTTTACTGCCTCTAACTTGCAGTGAAGTATTTCCACAAAGCTTTTGCCTTACAATTGGAAATGCTCATTTGTTGTGCAGCACTAAAGGGTGAAAGACTTTACAAGTCCTTGCAGATAAGGATCTGGTATGTGTTTTTTTCTTCTTCTTTTTTATTTTCCAGCTAATTAAAACCTTGTTTTCATACTTTCAAATGATGCTCCTTTGACAGTAAGGTGAAGGATGTCCTTTCTAGTTGTTTTTTTTGTTGAGTCAACAAACAAAGATGACTTTAATCTGCCAAAAGCAGAGGTTATTGATGCCCTAAATTCCACTGCACCTTTTCTTTTAGCACTTTCATAATCTTATAATTGTATGAATAATTACATGCACAAAGTCATGCAAATCACATTATTGTTATTATTGGTGGTGTTAGAGGAGATTCACATATTAGCTGAAATAATCTTTCTTTAATTTCTTTCTTTTTTCACAAACTCCCCAATATAATCATTTTAGTAGCTTCAACACAATACATAGCTTTTAAATTAATTAAGTTAGATAAATTATTAAAATTCCCTTAAGATGTGGCTTCCTATACAATTTAATTTCTTAATTACAGGGTGTCCATTCGATTAACTGAATTGAAGCGAATTAAAATTTTAACTAACGAAAATTTTTAATTGATTCTAAAATTATAATCAAATAGAATCAAAATTAAGAGAAAATTGAACCTAATTAAAATAAAACATATTTAATCAGTTATAATCGAACTGATGGAATAAATTATAATATGTATTATATATAAGTAATTATAAAATATTAATAAAAAAATATATATAATATTTTTATTTATAAAAAATAATAAATATAACTGAATCAAAAGTTCAAAATTTTAAGAATTATTAAACAATAATTGAATTGAATATTTTTTTATTAAAATAATTAAATTTCATTAATTTAATTTAATTTAATTTAATTATTTATTTATAACAGGATAATGTGTACCTTTATTTAATTGTATTCTATCAATTTAATTTATCGATATATAATATATAAAATAGTCAGAATTCATCATGAAATTTGAAATTTTAACTTTTAATGTTTTTAAAAGTAATTAATCTTTTTTAATAGCGGTTATTGTTTTTGCTGCTTTCTTCTTAATGGTGAGCAACCAACTTGTGTATGAGAGTTGTCACTTAGAATTATGTCTTAATCAAATAAATGTCACCTTAGGACCGTTCTTTTTTATTTATTTATTTATTTATTATTTATTTATTATTATTATTATTATTATTATTATTTTGAATGGTGTGCTGTGATGGAAAGTATTAAAGTGGCAAATCAACTTTGAAATTTTTGCCTCTAAAAGAGTTTACTTTCATGGCTTTGCCTTTGCTTTTCCTCAACCTTTCATGGCAAGTTGTTTATGGACACTTCTTTAACTCAATCATTCACAAACTACTCATAACATTTGGATTCTCTCTGTTTCTTTAATCAGAAAAATAGGATTTCTATTTCTATTTTTTAAGTTTTAATGAAAAATATTATTATTTATCAATCATGATTCGAAACTCTTAAAAAATATTATAAAATTATTTATTTATGATTCGTTAAGGCTCGCTAACCAACTCATTTACAAAATTATGAACTAACTTACTAAATAGGCTCATCCATAAAAATATTTATAATACTTATTGTATTTTATTATATTATAAAAATCTTTTTTTCCTTTAGAAAAAGTGAATAAGTCAAACTAACTTAAAGAGAACTGGTGGATGTCGATCATGGAACATAATGAGGTAGATTCTTTCATCTCCTAAATAGAAATGATTTGTGTCATTTTCGGCGCCATCAGGAAGCTTCTGCCTCGACCTTCAAACATTCATGATTCAAAGCATGATATGGTTATTAAAAAATTTTAATAAAATTAATTTTTTAAATAATTTCAAATGTAAATTATATGCATAAATGCGAACAGCACTTCAATTCTTTTTGTCAAAAGAACGATGAGAAAAGATGAATTTTGTAGTTAACCTGTGCTATTTCAAAATTTTCAATTATATATATATATATATATATATATATATATATATATATATATATATATATATATATATAAGGCAATGGGGAAGTCTTTAGTAAATAACTCTAATTGAAAATAAATTAATTTATACATATTTAGGTGTATAATTTGATTTGTATATTTAATTAATAAAAAAATTTACAAAAAAATAAGAAGGATATCTATTTATTAGAATTTATCTATTTTAAAACTATGAATTAAATGAATATATGCAAATAAATTTTTTTTTATACAATTAGTTTCAATTGCGACTCAATTTTGAGACTAGTCAACTCCAATTTCATTGTTAAAAGATTATTTAGTTTGCTTGGTAAAATTTATAAAAAATATATATATAAATATATTAGTATTTAATTTGACTTATAAATTTAAAAAATTATTTAAAATAAATTATAAATTATAATTACAATGTTATATTATCCTAATAATTTTTAAAAATATCAAAATTATCCGATTTTAACAATTTTAACTCCCAATTACATAATTTTTTTTATTATTTTAATAAATTAAATTACCTTTAAACACCTTTTAATTAAATACTTAAATTATTTAAATATTTATAATTTAAAATAAATATTTTAAATTAAAAATTAAAAATAAATAATTAAATTAAACACCCTCCAAAAATATTGATAAGTCTTTCTTTTTTTCTTATTATTATTATTATTATATTATTATATTATTATTATTATTATTATTATCATCATCAAAAGATGATATTCATTAGATGAAAAACATGAGCTTGGAGACCAATCATAAAGGCTTACAACAAGTCGAATCAGCAAATACAACTTTAAAAAAGCCCATACATAAATTCTAACAAAGAGACCCCACGGCGGCTTTAACACTTTGTTTGGATGAGTTAAGGGAAGGGAGAGTAAGAAAAGTTACAATAAAAAAATTTTTTATTTGAAAATAAGTAAATTAATGAAAGGTAAGAAGAGATAATATATATTTTTTATGTTTATGAAGAGGTAAAGGAAGAATAAATTTAAAGAATGTATAAATAAAAATATTTATGACTATCTCTCTTCTTCCTTATGCCCTAATTTGGAGTGTAAAAAAAATTGAGATTCGAGGGATAGGGAATGGCAAGGCTTACGCTTACTTGCCCTTACCCTCCATTAACTCACATCTTTCTAAACAGAGATAAAATTATTACGTAGTTCTCCTTATCTTTATTTACCCCTCTCTCACTCTCATCCAAACAAACCCTAAGTCCAAAACTGAAAATCCTGGCAAATTAGGGAATCAATCTCATAGCAGAGGTGCCAACAACCACTTAGAGTACCACCACCGAGGATTTACAAGCTAAGGGGAGCACAAGGGGCCTCCCAAGGCTTTTGCCGGATTAAAGAGACCCTTATACCCATCTCAGTGACGCTGGTGAGTTGAGACAAGATACAAACTACTACATGCAGAGTAGAGAGCCATGGAGGGGATGCAGGCATAACAAAGCTTTAACGTGTTATAAATAGCTTGTATGTTAGATAGTATAGAGAGAAAGAATTCTTATATTGTTAAAATATAAGAAAATGAGGGAATAACAAGAGTAAAGTATATATAGAATTATATATATATAATTTAATATATATTATTCTATTATGACACTTGGCACGTATATGTGTGAAATAAAATAATTATCATATTGTAATTTTCGTAAACAAATTACGAACATATGTGTTTATTAACAAGTAGATGTGTCTGTTAATAGACAGACATATCAATTCTATACAAAAGTCATAACTGTTTGTATAGGTGTCTGTTAATAAACAGACATGTCTATTCTATACAAAAAATCATAACTATTTATATAGGTGTCTGTTAATAAACAGATATGTCTATACAAATAGTCACAACTATTGGTATAGGTGTCTTTTAATCAACATACATGTCTATTACATAAACAGTTGTATCTATTAGAGATAAACAGATGTGTCTATCTAGAAAAGGTGCCATGACTTTTCATTCTTTATAAATATGGATGAGTTTTTCAATCCAGACATATACTACTCTACTTCTTCTTCTTTTCTTCTAGTCTCTCTAAATTCAGTTCATATAAAGAGTTCTTAAGGAAAATCTTCAAGAGTTGCTGTCTGCAGATTTCAGGCTTTGTTTTATTCTGGAGGTATATTGCCATAACCTTACAGCAATCTAGTGGGGGCAATTAATACCTTAAAGATAGTGATTCATCACACCTCAAAGCCTATTCTACACCCACTGCCTCAACAATTTTAATGTATTAATTGCAATGGAGTCTAAGGCGGTTTTCATGATGAATCAATAGTTTGTGAAACTTGATCATTTTAAGGAACAAATTATGTTCACTAAGAAGGTGAAAGCAGATTCGAAAAAGAAGATGAATTGCCATGCAGAGGTCATACTCTCAACAACTCATCAGATAGGCTATAAGATTTGTTTACCTGTGTCAAGTCTCCAAAGGAAATCTGGAATTCGTTAGAATTCGAATGCAGAAAAAAAAGAGTATGGATAAATTTCTCATTATGAAAGATTTTGAATTCTAAATACTTGACAATATGTCTATTATGGATAAGTCCATAAGTTGTGTATTTTTGTTTTAAAGTTTAAGGATTTGAAAGTAGTAGTTCCTAAATCACTGTAATTAGAGGAATAATAGCACATCATACTTCTAGTTTGAATGACTATAGGAAGAAATTACTGTATGCCATATATGACTTTTCTCTTAAACAGATTTAGAAACACTTACACATTAAAAAGTTTTTTATGTGATAACTTGTCTTAATATTGATAACATGCTTATAATTAGAAGAAATATAAGGTTATATTATAATGCTAAAGCTCATGGTGAATGTGTTAAAGAAGGTAATAAGATTTATGTGAATAAGTCGAAAAACACTTTATGTATACATAAATCATAATTCATATTGATTTTGTCTATCACTAACTAAGTGGGGATATTGTTAAAAATATTAGCGATAGAATAATTTGTCTCATTTTGAAAGAGTTATGCCTGTTTATTAAAAGGCATCAAAATGAATTATTTATTATCGATAGTTATATCTGTTTTAAAAGGTGTAAATGAACAAACATGATTGTTCTAAGAGATACAAAGTGAATGGTTGTATCTGTTCTAAGAGGTATAAGTGAATAGTTATATTTGTTCTAAGAGGTATAAGTGAACGGTAGTATATATTCTAAGAGGTATAAGTGAACAGATATAATTGTTTTAAGAGATACAAAGTGAATGGTTGTATATGTTGTAAAATGTACAAGTGAACAGATGTAATTGTTCTCAGAGAAACAAAGTGAACGATTATATTTATTCTAAAAGGTGTAAGTGAACAGATATAATTATTCTAATAGATACAAAGTGAACTGTTGTATATGTTCGAAGAGATGCAAATACTTTATAAATAGCAGTTTGGAATAAAAATCTATTGACTTTTCCTTTTTATCTCTTCTCTTCATTTTTACCTACAATCAACATTATTATTCTTTAATTTATTTTTGGGAGAATTTTAAATTGCTGTCTAGAATTATATTTTGGTTATTATCCTTGAGGGATCTGCCTAAAACTACCTAGCTGTAACATAGTGGGAGTTTTATTCTTTGTCAATTTCATTATATTGAGAGAAGCAAATACTCCATATGATATTTATTATAAATTGACTCAAAATTTTGATAGAATAATTGCTCAAATTGAAGTGTGGAATATTAAAAAAAAATTTCAAGGGTTTTTTGGATATTTAAAAAAGGAATTATAAACTATAGATTATTCTGCGATAAATTTCCAATTGTGCTAAAACTATATAAAGAGTTGTATCCGTGCAAAGAGTTGTGTCCCTTGGCCAAAAGATGTAACTAAATAAAAGATGCAATTCTTCTTAATAGTTACATGTATGAAGAGATGAATTTATTGGCCAAAAAGGTTGATACATTTTGAGTAGTAAATATAAGAGCCTTACAAGTCATTTGTAAGAAGTGACAAAATGACAAATGAGTATACATTTGTGTGTGTGTGTGTGCAAGTTTAACTTGGTTCTTTATTTTTGGATGCTCTCATTTTAAACAAGTTATTGAGCAATTTATTTCTGCAAATAAGGTACATATCTAAACTGTGAATTATTTATGTAGTTCATGTTATAAACATGTGATTATATGGTTGACTAGAGAAACAAATATGATGGAGATCCTAGGGTTATGGAAATGCCAATTGGATAAGTAGTATTAAGGATAATAAGTCAACATTTGGTTGGGTGTCCACTTTAGGTAGAGGTTTTGTTTCTTGGGCATTAAAGAAATAAACTTGTATAACTCATTCTACGGTGGAATCCGAAGTTATAATTTTGGCGAATGTTGATAAAGAAACAGAATGGCTGAGAAACTTGTTATCAGGTATTAAGTTGTGGCCACAACCTGTGCCATCTATTTTTTTATATTGTGATATTCAAATCATGATGGTTAAAGCTTGTAGTAAAATATACAATTGAAAGCATATATATATATATAAGCTTAAGACATGAAGATGTAAGATAATTAGTCTCTAATAGTGTTATTACCATGTTTATGTTAAATTCTATAATAATCTAGTAAATCCTTTAATAAAAGGGCTCTCGAGAGTTATAATCATAAGTACATGTGCTGATTAGGATTTAGAATATTCCATTAGTATTATTACTAAATAAAGTTTAAAGGGTAACAATAAGTCATTAGTAAATGTTGTAATTAAAGTACTTAATGTACTAAGTTAATGGAATGAGAGTGAGTATTTATACTCTTAATAAAGTTTAAAATTATTACAAAGGAAATTTTACCTATATGAACATAGGAAGTGGTGCCGCTTCAACAAAAGTGAGAATAACTTTTGTAAATGTTTATAAAAACAGGAGGTAGCACAAGGCCATATTTATGCTAAAATTTTAGTGAACTTTTTAAGTTGAACTAATTGATTCGTGTGTGTAGTATTTTCAGTTCTATTTAATAGGAATCTAGGTTTAAGCTAAGGCCACCATGATTTCTTTAGAACTTTGAAATACTTGCACTAAGGAAAAGTTTAAATCGAAAGATACTTTTCATTATGCATGAAATAATGGGATCTAACAATACAAGCTAAGTGGGGGATTGTTATAAATAGCTTGTATGTTAGATAGTATAGAGGGAAAGAATTCTTATATTGTTAAAATATAAGAAAATGAGGGAATGACAAGAGTGAAGTATGTATAGAATTATATATATATATATATATATATATTATTCTATTATGACACTTGGCATGTATATTTGTGAAATAAAATAATTATCATATTGTAATTTTCGTAAACAAATTACGAACATATGTGTTTATTAACAAGTAGATGTGTCTGTTAATAGACAGACATGTCAATTCTATACAAAATTTATAACTATTTGTATAAGTGTCTGTTAATAAATAGATATGTCTATTCTATACAAAAAGTCATAACTATTTGTATAGGTGTCTGTAATAAACAGATATGTCTATACAAATAGTCACAACTATTGGTATAGCTGTCTTTTAATAAACAGACATGTCTATTACACAAACAGTTATATCTATTAGAGATAAACAGATGTGTCTATTTAGAAAATGTGCCATGACTTTTCATTCTTTATAAATATGGATGAGTTTTTCAATCCAGACATATACTACTTCTACTTCTTCTTCTTTTCTTCTAGTCTCTCTAAATTCAATTCATATAAAGAGTTCTTAAGAGAAATCTTGTGAGTTGTTTGCAGATTTGTTGTATCCTGGAGGTATATTGCCATAACCTTGCAGCAATTTAGTGAGGGTAATTAATACCTTAAAGATAGTGATTCATCACGGCTCAAAGCCTATTCTACACCCACTGCCTCAACATAACGTGCATCTTTTCGCCTTAAGGGATCAGAAGATTCACTGATGGCCCCGATGTCCCTAAAAATACTAGCCTCGAAGAGTTTCTCACTTCCACTTGCAAAAAACCATCACCAAAAAAAAAAAAAAAAAAAAAAGAAAAAAAAGATGAGGAAAACACAAAGCATAGCACAACTACGTGCAAACTTTAATCGAGAAGGGAAGAGTTAAACCCACAACTCAGGTAAGGAGAACGAGCTCTCCCAACTTGAAAGGGGCAAAGAAAAGCTACACATCGATAACAAAAGAAGGAGATTATGCTTATAGAAACCAAGGAAAATTGAAAGAACTCATCTCTCTAAAAAGCTAAAGAGACTAACTTTAAGTAGGTAGTATTTCCTTTAATTAAATATCAATGACAAAGACATTTCCATCAAAATTAACTCACTTTTTTTGGTACAATACATACTTATTACAGTCTTATTTATGCTCACATGGGATTGAGCTCATGCAATCATCACATCTAAAGAAAAAGGATTTAAAAGAGCCCTTTGATCACATGTATTTGGAAAATTACACATTTTTTTTCTTTTCTTGAAAATATACACAAATATACAAAAAGCACACACTACCAACTTCTTTGCTAAGAAAATTAACTCGAATTATATATGGATAGATACTTGAGCATGCTCATTTTTATTCAATTGAAGTTGACAACTTGATGTGTCGTTTTAGGTAGGCAGATAAGGAATATTCTCTCATTTTCCTTTGATTATTTTTCACGACACTCACCGACAATCTTTCTTCCTTATTCATTAAATTCAATTCTTTATTTTATTCACTTAAAAAAAGATTGTTTAAATAAATTTTAATTTAATAATATTAAATTTATTTAATTTAATAATATTAAAATCATCTTTTTAAATTATAAAATCTTGATTTTAAATTTTAATCAAAATTAAACAAAAAATTTATTATATATATATAAATTCAAAAAATAAATTAATTAGATTATATATAATCATAATCAAAACTTAATCTAATTGATAAATATACTTATTTATCACCTTGTTATTAGAATTTAGATCTTTAAATCATATTATAAATAATTAATCTTAATTATATTTGATACATAAAAAAACTAAAATAAAAAATAATCATAATAAAATAAAAAGAAAAATTTGGAATTAGTGGCAAAGAATAGATTTGCTTGAGAGTCGTAAGTCTACCAAAACCAATCTTGATTTTATAGAGTGTGTTTGTTGTTGCCAACCTTTTTCCAATCCTTTAAGGAGGCTTCTTGTATCTTTCATAACAAATGCACATATATATATATATATATATATATGGTGGGCAAGCATGTGGTATGATTGTGTGCATCACATACATACATAATGGGCATGTACACTACCCACATCATGATTTTTGCACGTCCTAGTACTAAAAGGGCCACATGCACGTGTACACAAAAAGACTCTGCCTCTTCCTTTAAATTAATAGGGTCAAGCTTTATGTGTTTTATATTATTTTTTTCACTTTAAAGAACAAATTATTCAAATTGAAATTAATTTTTTATTATTTATATTTCTAGATTTTTTATAGAATCTAAAATAAATAATACAAAAGAAAAATAGCCAAAAGGAAACAACACCTAAACATATCAGCAGCAAGTCATGGAGAAATATCAAACCACAAACAATAGAATAATCTTGTTGAGTCAAAGAATTTATAGTGAAATTTGGTCCTCTTGGCCAATATTAATTATTTTAATAATCATCAATCATTAAATATTAAAAATATTAAGTAAAAATAATTATTAGAATATTTATTAAATATAAAAATAATTATTTTATTTTATTAAACTTATTACAATGTATCTTCAATTTTTAAAAGTTAAAAGGAATAATTTTTTATAAATTATTCTCTTAATATGTAAATATTATTATAAATATTGTATTACTGAATAATATAAATAAAAAAATAATATTTTAATTAAAATTAAAATATTAAATACTATTTTAAAAATTATTATCAAGATTTTTGTTTTTCATGTTATGATGAACAACATATGGATGATTTTTTTCTACAAAATTGTGAAAATTGAAAGTTACAGGAGGTGGAGAATGACAAGATGTATTTTGTGAAATTATTAGAAGGGTTGATTTCATAATTAAAATTTTTTTAAAATTTTTTTAAAATTAGAAAAATTTAATTTAATTTTTAATAAAAAATAATATATTTAATATATTTTCTTTTTATCTCAAATTATTTAATAATTATTTTCTATTTGTTCAATTGAATTTATCAGATCTTTAAAATAGTAATTGAATATCAAAATTTCTAAAAATAATTATATCCTTCTGCTATAAACAAGTCTAATTGTCATCCAACCCAAATTATACATAGGGATGCTTTATGCTTTTGTTATTTTTCTTTTATTAAAAAAAAAAGGCAAGGGAAAAGTAAATTCTTTAGCTTACCCCACATGGATTTATCTAGCTATGTAAAAGTGCAAGCACCGTAGCTCCAAAATTGAGTCTTCAAGGCAGTAGCAGTGAGATAAATCACATCACTCACCATCATAACACCTATCTCTAGTTTGCACTAGCTCACCTCTAACTCTAAGCTCATCATGGTAGAAAATTTAGGCCAATTTTACCATTCCCAAGCCCCATTCATCAAAATAAATGGTGGGTCTTATCGGGTACTACTACTGCCCCATAATACGTGTCCATATTTTGTGGGGAACATGTGGCTGCTGCTCGAAATTTCATATGCCTCCCAGCATTTTCCGGGAAAATGCCTTAACATTGTCTCTTTTCCTCCTCCTCTTCCTTCTTCCAAGCCTTCCTCCCCCAAAAACTAGAGGACACCTAACCCTCCAAAAAGGGTGAGCAGCAAACTGTATAGAATATTAAGGTAACTGTAGTGCACGAATCACGTTGTGAGGCTTATCAGGACAAGCAATAAGGACATCTGAGATAGAAGGTAGGTTTCACAGGCGAATTTTGTCAAATAATTGGTAGGTGACAAACCCATAGGCTCCAAAAGTCTTTTTGCACCAAAAAAATGAATATATCTATATATATATAAAAAAAAGAATTAAAACTTGAGAGTTCAGTGTCACCCACTGCAAATAGACAGGACATGGGTAGAAACTTCTCTTATTTTTGCCTCTATTTTGCTTGAATTATTTTAGCACAAGGATGTTGATGATTCTGTTACCGCATATATATAGTGAGTTCATGTGACTGCCAATTGGGATGGTAAGAAGATTACTACAAGGGTAAATACCAAACCTCATAATTTAATTTTATGAATATTTTTATAAAAATTATTAAATTTTAATTTTTTTATAAAATTTATTAAATTTTAATTTCCATCAATAATTATTAGTTCAGTAATTTTATTTACCAAATAATTGATAAATAAGTAAATTAACTTGAAAATTTTTAATTTCCAACTGCAAAAACTTTTATGAGATAGTAAATTTTATAAAATAAATTAAAATTTAATTATTTTTATAAAAATACTAATAAAAGTTAATTAATCACATGTGATAATTACTCATTACATGAATGTGTATTGATTGCATTTCTGTGCACAAATATGCTTGAATATTTTTTATTAATTAATCATGTGATATTCTAATTTGCATATACAACTGAAATTAATTCATGCTCGACTAAAAGTGAATATATAAGTAGAATTAATTCACGTTCGGCCGAGAGTGATATTATTATTTAAAATTTAAGTTGTTAAGTCTTATTTAATTCAAATAAATTACTTCTTAAAAACTCTGTTTTTAATAAAAAAAATTATCTAACTTAAGGCCATGTGAAAAGTGAAAAAAAGAAAAAAACATTTTACTATTTAGAAGGTAAACACTTACTTTTAATTAAATATATATATATTTTTTTTCATCCTATAACTTGAAAATTTCCCTATATCTAGAAAATTTCTCAAACTCATTTACTCATTAAAAAAAAGGCCCTAATCGCGGGGTAAAATTCACATTTACCCCATCAAGCAAGGCTCTTAGCTCTAATCTTGCGGTAAAATTCACCAAAAGATGAACTCCAAGCCATTGATACAGAATTTGTTTTCTTAAATATAGTTGTGGATCCAATTTTCATTACTATATTTAAAAAGGTAAATTCATGTAAGAGAAAATAAATTAATTGAAACAAAGCTAAAATCTTTTTTTCAAGGAAATAACCTTAATATATACGACACAATTATAAATATATAAAAATGCCGAATCCTCTTAAAACAAAACAAAAGGCACCAAGTCCTGAGCACTGGTAACTTTGTCTTGCCAAAAGTAGAGCACACATCATGTCCATCCTTAATTCCCCCAAATTATCAGCAGAAGATAATTACTTAATTTAATTAATCAAAATATTCAAGTCCACAAATCAAAACATTACACAGAAAATTATAATTAAAAAAAAAAAGATTAAACACCATCCAACCAACTAGATTTTTTATTATCCCAACCCATAAACTAAAACCCAAAATTTCCTTCTCTCTCTCTCTCTCTCTCTCTCTCTCCTTTCTTCTTTATTTTATTATTTACACTCTTATTTTCCCATCCATCTTCACATTACAGAGCAGGCATTTGGGTTCTCATCATTGAACTTCATGTGCACTGGATAACCCGGGACTTGCCCATGTCCGTACCCGTACCCGTAATCATGAACAGGCACAGGTACAGGCATAGGCTGACCCATGTGCCCGTTCCCATACACAGGCATAGGCTGACCCATGTGCCCGTTCCCATACACAGGCATAGGCTGACCCATGTGCCCGTTCCCATACACATGCACAGGCTGCTCCACATATCCAAACCCAGGACCCGGGCCGTACCCGAAAACCGGTTGCATCACATACTCCATTCTGTTCCCTTCCATTTTAGGTGCAGCATCGCCGCCACCAGCTTTATCTTGGCCGTCACCACCCTTGTTTTTCTTCTTCCCGCCTCCGCCGCCGGCATTCTCGCCGTCCTTATCGCCTCCTCCACCTCCGTCTTTCTCCTTCTTGGGTGGAACAATCTCCACGGGTCTTTTGAGTTTGTTCTTCAAAGCCTCAGTCAACGCCTTCACGTCCATGGTCCCCTTGACGGTTACCGTTTCCTTTTGCTTGTCCACTGTCAGCTCCTGCACACCTGTGAAGGCAGGCATCAGTAACGCTGTTAAACTTCAGTCAAACGAACGCCGTTACGGCGACGAAACGGAAATAGCAGAGAGATGATAAAGTTACCTTCGGCCTTGGTAACGATCTTGTGAATTTTCTCGATACATCCCAGACAGTGGAATGCCACCTTGATAACCGCCGACGTCACCGGTGCCTATCCCAGTAATTAAATTTAAAAATTAAATAAATAAAATTGAATATATAATTTATGCTAAAATGCGCCTGTCCTACCACTCGATTCGAGTGGAATCAACTGAAAATAAATTTGCAGTAAATATATGATTGATAGGACTGTGACTTGAACTGAAAATGAAAGCAGTAACTCATGCAAGACAAGCCCATGTTGGGGAAGTGTTGCTAAAATGCGCCACGGAGCAAAATTGAAAAAATGGGTACCTCTTTTTGTTTCTTGTTATCGGCGTCTGGCTTCTTGTCGCTGGATTTCTTGTTGTCATCTTTGTTGTTAGAATCTTCCTTCTTGGGCTGAGGAGAGATGAGGTCCACCTTCTTCTTGGTCTTTTGGTGGAGAATCTCTCGAATCTGGGAAGGATCCACTTTCCCTATCACAGTTAACTTGTTTGCTTCGGGGTCTGCTTTGACGCTTTCCACACCTGATGTAAACATGGAAACAAACCCAGTGAACCATTAGAACTTGAAATTAAACAATAACCCAGAAAACGAACTGCTGCTCTTACTCAAAAAACTGTGCCGACAATGTCTCTCATGAAAATCAAGTATTTTGGCAAATTTACCTTCCAAACGACGAGCCAATTTGATTATCTTAGTTGCGCAGCCCTCGCAGTGCATTTCTACCTTGAAAACCATGGCCGGAGGATTCTTTCCACCATCCTTCTTGTCTCCACCGTCGCCTGCTTCCTTCTTCTGTACTACCTCCTCCTCCTTCTTCTCCCCTTCGTGGTCGTGGTCATGGTTGTGGCCGTTCTTGTTCTTCTTCTGCAACCCAAAAAAAAAAATAAAAAAAAAACAAATAAAGACCACTTACAGAATCCAGAAAAGGGACAAAGAAGCAAAACCCATTAAAGACAGAAACATAAACATATGACCAAGAGTGAGTTTTTTCACTCACCTTCCCCATTACAAAATTGCGAGACAAGAGAGAGAGAAAGAGAGAACAGAGGGCAGTTACTACTATCAGTGAGAAGCAGAGAGAGAGATTGAGGGGTTACTTAGAGAGTGGGGGTATTTATTTATAGGAGAGAGAGAGAGAGAGAGGAGGAGATAAGAGACGGTTGTATGATGATAATGATGGGGATGTTGCGGCCTCTATGATGCGATGATGGTGGTGATGCAGCTATGGCGAATGAAGAGGGGATTGGATTGGGTGTTTTCTCTAAAGACTAATGGGTTTGGTTGGTTGCAACTTCACATGGAGCTGTGTGGATGTGGATGTGGATGTAGATGTGTCTTTATTATAAGCGCTTTAACGCGGTGGGGTGTTTTTGGTTTCGGCCTTCATTGGTGGGCAAGAGGAAACGCCTCTGCAATTTCCTGGTAGCTGGGTTTTGGGCCTTTAGTGGATTTCCTGACTTGTCTCTGAAATTTCCTTTTAGGTCTTGTTTGGCTCAAAATGAATCACTTCTTGTCAATTCTACTTCTCATTAAAAAATTGTTTAATTTAAGTAATTTATTTTCTAAAAAGTGAAAAAAAAATCTATTTAGCATGATATTTTGAGAGTTAAAATTATTTTTTTAATAAAAATATTATTTTAGATGTAAATAAAAAAAGTAATTTAAAAAAAATAATTTTAATATTTATATAATTAAAACTTATTATTTAATTTGATATTATTTTTTAATTAATATATTTAAAAAAATAATTTTTTTAACAATAATTCTAACAGTAATAGTAATATCAACTAGACCTATAATCTTTTTAGATAAATAAGCAATTATTTCCAATTAAATAAGTAATTTTTTACACTTCTTTGCAATCCTACTAAATTATTATCCAACACATTAAATCTCTACTAGAAAAAAATTAATAGTAAGCTTATGATTTTACTATGGAGTTTGAAAGTATTCTTTAATTATTTTATTAAGATCAAGAATTAATGTGAAAATATAAAACATAAGAATTTATAATTGATTTCATCTAAACACAATATAGATTTCTGCTTAAATTACCAGAAATCATATAAAAAAAATAAAAAATTCAATGTTAGATATCCTTGATACAAGGTTAAAGTAATCACATTGTTCATAAAAAATTTGCATATTATTAATAATAATTATTTTTTAAAAAATATTATTTATATTATTATTATTTCTATATTTATTGATTTATTGTTGACCTACGTGACAGAAAAATATTATTAATACACATTAAATATTTAAATAAACAATCATGATTAATAAAATAATATAACATCAAATGAGAAAGTTAATTAATAAAAATTTTGAATGAATACTATTTTTCATAAAATAAATAATTTTCACCTTTTTTTGGTTCAATAAATTGCAATTATTGATTTCATTTTATTATTCAACTAACCAATTAATGATTAAAATTAATATATATATATATATATATATTTCTAATTTAAATTAATTTACAAAAGAAAATGTCACAATCAATTACTCGATTTTAGGAATTTTTTTATTTAAATTTAATTCATTATTGATTGAAGAAAATCTATGATGGGATTTATACCCTAACTTTAAAGCTCATATCTAATGAATCAAATCTTTCATACCAATAAAATATTTATTTTTCCCAAATTACTACAATAATAATATCTAACAAAATACTAAAAAATGCTTAAAAATAAAGGAAAAAAATATATATCCTCCAAAAAAAATAAATATTTATTAAAACAATTGAATCTATTACAGGTTAAATCAATATCTTGAGCTTCTCAAAAAATAAATAAACAAATAAATATCTTGAGCATGAGGGCCATGGGATATAGACTTTTGGAAGCAATAGATGGATCTCATTTTGTGGCAAGATGGGCTATTCTCATGAAAAATGTTGCCAGGGAACAATACTTGCCTATTCTTTATCTGGCTAGGCCCATGCACTAACCACTGCCTCCATTGAGTACTAAAATTTTGCTTATAATATTTTTTTACATTTTTTCCTGAGATTTTCTCTAATGTCAATGTGTCATTGCATGGATTAGTTTGATAATTTAATGGTCAAGTTCCTATATTATGGTGAGAAAGCTAATTAAGATTTAATCCTTTTTTTAGGAATTTTTAATATAATTATTAGACTAATAATTTAATAAATCAATATTTATTACATAAGCATACATCCAAAATTATTTCAAAAAATTAATTTCTTAAAATTTTACTGTAACCTATGCTAATTTCTCAAAATTAAGTAAATTATTTTTGGGAAGTTAATTTATATACTAAAAACATTTAGCAAGTTTCCTAAAAATTTATTTTATGAAAAATATATTTTTTCAAAAGTAGAGTATTTTGAACCAAACATTCATTTCATTAATCAAACGAAAAACGAAAAATTTTTGTAATTTTTTTTTCAATAAACCAAAACGCAATATCGATTACGTAATATAATTTTATGAAGCCTTAATATTTTTGCCGTGTTATATTTTTGTTAAAAAAGATTTGAATTGGATTAAAATTAGTGATTTTAGTCTATTTCTAATTCAGAACTGAGAAAAGAGTAGACGAGAGAATCGATTCAATCCCATTGGGTTTGATTATGATTGATCTTAGATTTGACCATGGCTAAGTTTCATTCATCCATGTTTTGAGGGAGGTAAATGATGTGACTGATTACTTAGCTAAGTAAGGGTTGTCTAGATCTTGAAATTTTATTGTTTTCTTGTGAAATATCTGGTTGGCTCTATTGTTGTTACGTCTAAATCTAGTGAATCAAGGTTGGAGGTTCATCACCAGTCTTTCAGTGCCCACTCGTTTTGTCTCTGTGGCACATGAAAATTTATGTTCAATCATTTTTTTTTTCTTTCATAATAACAGCTTGATGGTTTCTTAGTGTTTTATTTTGGTTGTTCTTCTGGTTATGTTAATGGACGCATATTATTGTATCTTTGATTTGCTCTTAATTGTTCTTTTGTATCAAATTTTTTCACTCAGCATGCTAAATTCTAAGTCTGAATGTATGGGATGATATGCTTATCAGAATATAATCTGCCTATGCTAAGTTTTTTCTAATTTAACTCTATTAATAAAATTGTCAGTTTGTCAAAAAGAAAAAAGTTTATCTGATTCAGAGCCTGAATCAGCCATTGATAAGTCTGTTTATGTTTAATATTTATAATTTTATTTATATGCACAATCATTCATATTAGTGTCTACATTTGAAAATCCATGTGTCAAAATCTTGAAATTGATAACATGGGATATAATTTTTTTTCATAAATATTTACATATTCTTAGCATGATTAAGAAAGGAGGGGAATGGTAAAGGAAACAATTAAAATATTTTATTTCTAAAATAATTTATTTATTTCAATAAAAATATATCTTTAATTTAAGAATTTGACCATATTTTCTATAAAAATTATACAATTGATGTAAATTTTTTAAAAAAATTATGCATATAATTGATAATATTAAGTAGCAAGACTTGCCCAATTCAATAGTTAATAGAGTCAAGTTTATGTTTTCACTTCCTTAATTATTTTATTAAAATAAATTCATCATAATTATAAATTTAATTTAAAAAATTAGATTATTTTCTTTGCACGAAATTTATATATTTTAATGTAATAATTAAAAAGTTAAAATTGACAAAGATATTAGAGAAAATAAGACAATTGCATAACAAAATTTAATCAAATTCTATTCTTTCTCATCTGATTTAATTTAATAATTAAAAAATATTATTCAATTTACAGATTCAAATTTAAATTCTATTCTCAATCTCCATATAAAATAAAAAAATCCATCCCTTTCCATGATAGTTCGCAAAGGATCGATGCTTTCATTTCTACTCATAGAAGTGGCCACCGCCCATATGGGGCAAGTCAAGGGCTTGGACAACAACCTTTTTTTTTTTTGCCCCCCTCGAATTTCCTTTAATGGAATTTGATTCTTATTTTACTAAATAAAATTTAATTATAAAAATCAAACCATGAAAAAAAAGATTTTTTTTTTTAATTTGTGAATCTTTTGATAAATTATCTGACTATCTTTATTTATTAACTAGATGAAAATTTAAAAAAATATATGATTGATGAAAATTATCCTTGATTAAATCATGAGATCAACTCAAGTGATACTTAAATATTGATCTTATTTTCTTGATTACTATTTAGGAGATTTTAAATATATAAAAATGAGAGTTAAATATGTGGGTTTAGACAAATCTAAAAAATAAATTAATTAAAATATGTTTAAAACTCTATTTGTTTTGTAGATAATAACTTCAAAAAAATATTTTTCTTTATTTATTGCAATATTAAACTAATAGTATATGTTTATATTATATATATATAAGTATTTTTACATTCAGTAAGATTATTAAAATATAAAAAATAGAAAATGACTTACTCTTTTTCTTTAAAAATAATTTACTTTTCTCTTTCACGAGGAAAATATTTTCTGTTAACTTATTTGTCTAAGCGCTTAAAATATTAGAAAATGTGAAAAATATTTTTTATGAAATAAATGGAACCTAAAATTAATTTTAAATAAAATGATACAGATTGATGGAATTTCTTTTAATAAAAGAAAGTGTTATTTAATTAATAAAATAATTATATAATATTTATAATTAAATTAATATCGAAAATTATCATTAAACTTTATGAAATAAAATAAAATTTTTTAAAATACTTCATAAAACCTTTTTTTTACATATTTTTGAATCATTTCAATGGAATTATTTGAAAGTTAAGTGGACCCTAATTCGAAATATGCTTATCTTGATAAAAATTAGCCCATTATCCATGTCTTTATCACAGTACATATGATATGCTATGTGCAAAATATCTAGGTGAGGACCCTTTCAATTACTTGTCTGATTTTAAAAGCAATCATCTATCAATCTTTTTAGTTTTATTGCTCAGAAGATTCAAATGATTATATGAGCAAAAATGCAAAAATTTAGATATTGTTTAGTTAGTATAACTCAGATCAAGAACTTTAAATTTTTTAAAAAATGTTAAATATTGACTTACTTACATGGTCGGAAAGTTAAGTTTTCAATCTCTTCGCTTCACAGGAAATAATTTACTAACTATAACTTAGTTAAATTATTAGTAAAATGTTCAATTTAGCCCTTGTATTTATGAGAGAAAGTTTAATTTAGTTCATTTTCAACTTTTTATCCAAATTAACTTAAAAGTTTCAATTTAAGCTTAATTTTAACTTAAAAATTAAAATTTATGAGCTAAATTTATTGATTTCTTGATTTAAATAAAAAAATCAAGAAGTTCAAGGAATTAATTTATTGATTTAAACCAAAAAAATTAAAAAGTTCAATTTCTCAATTTTCTTAATTCTTGGGTTATATTGAACTTAAATTAAAACTTATGAGCTAAATTGAATAAAAAAAATTAAAAATATAATAAATTGAACTTTTCTACTAAGTACAGGAGTGTAATTAACTCTATGTCTTAAGTTATTTCTTAAAAAATTAAAATAGACCATTTTAACCAGGTGGGAACACCCGTTGAGTTTAAGCATATCAATAAGTGGAGGAAAAGAAACATATCAGGATTCCCCTAGTAACGACGAGAGAACCGGGAAAAGCCTAGCTTTTGACCTTTGTTAATTAGTCTTTTTGTTACTTGAAAATAAGATAAGTGTATGTGAGACTGAGTTTATTATGCCCATCAATTTTTGTTCTGGCTCAAGGGGAAGGAAATCTGTATGATAGCTAGCGAAAGAGAGAAATAATTAACATATCAATGAGCTATTGAAATCATTTTCAGGATTGTGAAATTCTGAATTTAAGTTATAGTCATATCCAATCGTTAAAAAAAAAAAATTATAATAATCTACTTGTAACAATAAACTATAATTTAATTTAATAATATTATAAATAAATAAATGAATAATTTAGGTGGTACAAATTGCAGGGCTTGTCGGATGTGCTTGTTTTGATTCAACTATAAAAGTACCCACAAATGCTTTATTCGAATCAAACCTTTGAAATTGTAAGATACCAACAATTTGTGGACATGACTATGGGAATGTGACCACTTTCCTACACTGTAGCCATTTGGGTTTGCCCCGAATTTCTTAAATGAGGATAGAAATTCTTCCTCTTTAAAAACCAAAATTGAATTGAAATTGACAAACACATACTCATATCAACATCCAAAATCATAAGAAATTCAATTGAAATTCACAAATTGATCCTTTATCGGAAACACATTAGGAACAAATGCAAAAATGGAGGCCAAAATTACAATCAAATGAACAAGCACATAAATCAATGAAGACCTTATTTAGACCTAAAATAAGAGAGGGAGGAGGAAGGGAGGAGAAAGGGTTACATGTAAGGGTGGTCACGGCCTAGTCTCAGTCAATTTCGAGCCAAAACTAATAGTATAGTCTCCTATTCTTAGTTTTAATTTTGAACAAATCTAAAAATCGATCTTTTTTTTTTAATTCTCTTTTTCAAGAGAAAATATTTAGTTTTGATTCAAAATTAGACTAAATGATTTTGTCCAGCTCAAGTCAGACAAATTCATATCAAATTATACTAATTCAATTTTACTATTAAACTGGATCGTGGCAATGGCTAATAACAAATAACAAGAAAAATAGTTTTGAAATTTTAATAAAATATTTTGTCTATGAATTTTTAATTAAAGAATATTTTATTGACCTAAAAAATAAAATTTCAGATACTAAAAAGTAAAGAGATTGACATGTAATTGTCAGCATACTTCAAAAATTATCTTATAATTTATTTACAAATATAATTTATATAAGTTACATTATGGATATTGAATGAATCTTCACCTTTATCTTTATCTTCATCTTCGTGTTGTTTACAATTAATGGGAAGGAATTCAACCCCCATGAGTACAGAGATGAATTCAACCCCCATGAGTACAGAGATGAACAGAAAGATTCATGAGGTGGTTGGTCTAAAATGTAACACGAGCATATTTGGGTTGGGTATGACTTAAATGAGTTAAGCTGTCTGGGACTTGATTTAATAAAAATACAATTCAGTTTAATTTTATTAACTCAAATTTAAATTTAAATTTAATTTAATTTTTAAATTTATTTAATAAACAAATTCGCTTACTATCCGATTTATTCAGGCTTATGATCAGTTAATTCATTTATAAGTTTGTGAGTGATTAACTTATTTATATATTATTATATTAATGATGTAATTAAATTTGAGTTAACTCAAATTCTAACTCAATGAAAATTTAACAAATCAAAATTAAATTCTTCAAAACTCGTATTAATTGAAATTCTAAATTTGAATCTTTATTTTTCTTATAAATAAAAAGAAAAAGGTATACAAATATCAGACAAGCAATCCTAATTCATTTGCTGGTTATGGCAGACCCCTCTCAAGTCCCTTCACTTTCGACAACGAGCAAAGAGTTTATTAGGGGCCGAGGAGGCCACGAGGCTGCCCTGTCAATTGAAGTGGACTGTCATATGTTAAATGCCACATGGCTTTCTCCGATTTGTAAGAACAGCAGCTCCCACGTGCTTTGGGGGGTTTGCATCACGTGGCCTTCTCTTTAAAGCTAAGGTTCGTCTCTCTGGTGCTTGTCAAATCCTTATCCATTCATATTGGACCCCTTCTCATCACTCTCTCTCTCAAGTTTTCAACTCTCTCGTCTATCTTTTTCCGCTTCTTTCCCCTATAAATCTTTCCTTCCACTCAGACTCTGGAAGTTGTCCAGGCTCCAGATATCAATGGCCAGTATAGCTATTAGCTAGCTGTGAGCGAATGCCAATATGTTGCCTTTATCTGCATTTGCACCTGCACCTTACTTTTTTTCCTTTCAAAAGTTCAAGAATCGAGATTTTTTTTTCCCTCATTTGTACAGTATCAGAAACTTTTGATTCAAGAGAAGAGAGGTGCAGGTGTGAGTGCAGGTGAATGCCATTTTGGTTGCTTTGATGATGATTATCAGGGGATACTTTCAGGATATATTCCACACACATTTCTGCTTCTTTATAGTTAGTTCTGCGTCTGCACTGTCTTTTTTGCAGTTTCTCAGCAAGATTAGATGCTGAGAATGCAAATGGGTTTTCCAAGACTGACCATATATATATAGAAGGGTTCCTTCTTAGTTTCTTTGCAGCACAGATCCATGAGTATGCAAGGTACCTAGCCTGTTTAGGTGTATGTATATGCAGATCTCCACGACACAGCTAGGGTTTTCTCAAGGTAACTGATAATTAACCTGAACCTCCTTTACAATCTATGTCTTCCTTTCTCTCACACACAGACACACACATACGCACAGTTGCTTTACAAAATGGGTATTCATGATTTCTCTGTTAAAATGAAAAAAATGGTTATAAAAAGTAGTAATCTTTTTGAAGAGTCTCTATCCAATAATATGGGAAAAAAATCAGTTGATCCTCTTTACTATATAATAATATGGTAAAAAATCATTTGATCCTCTTTACTATGTATATTCTACATATAGATCGTGAAGGGAAAATTAATAATTTTGAGATAGAATGCAAGCTATTAATGCAAACAAAAATTGCTACTTCAACTGTTTAAATATATAATCTGAAACTTGTTAAGGTGATAGAAATCAGGAAATGAAAGGAAGATAGATAAAGATTTATAATGGTTTGTTTTTGCTTCAATGTATCCTATTTATATATATTTATGGCATCACTTCAAGGCAAGATCTTTCTTTCCTAACAAACAATCTCATCAAGATATATAAGAGATAAAGTATATAAAGAGAAATTTCCAAGAATATGAAAAGAATATTCATGAAAGATAACTTGCTAATTAATTTCAGGTCGCTATATATGAATTACTCTCTACTTGACTTTTCTTTTCTTAATGGGACAAAATGTAGAAGGCAACTATAAGCTTGATTTTATACTGTTATTGCCGAAACTATCTGATACTCTTCTGCGAAATTATCATTTTATATTAGAATTAATAAATTGAAGCAAATATGAGAATTCATATTATATATCCAAGTACAATATATGCGTTAATGTCAAGAAACACTTGTATATTAAAGGGTAATTTAAGTGAGTATTACATGATTGTTTATCTCCTTAATTCAACTGGGGAAATAGTTCCTACTCCCTGTGTTCTTTAGCAGAAGAAAATTCAACCTTACAGCTAAACTAGTTGAATCAGTCACAACATATACAGTTGAAAACTATAAATATATATAAAATATATAGGCAAGTAAGATTCAACATTTGCAAATCAAGAGCCTCTTACTTTGACTTTGGTTCTTTTCTATTTTTTCCTTTTTTCCTGAACCGTAATCGATCATTGGAAGGAAAATAGATTCATATATAATACTTTTCAAAATAAAATAGAAACTTTCCACTTAGTATGTTTTATCTTAGGTTGGATGTATGGGGAAGATCTCTTGACCCGAGTTTAATTGGATCTATCTATGCCAAGTTTTTCTGGCTTTTAATCTCTTAATAAAATCTTAGCTTATTGAAAAGAAACTATATGATGCACAAAAACCAGGGATGGAAATTTGAAATTAACAAGAGCTATCGCTTGTGAGTTTGGTTACTTGGAAATCGTTTTTTTGTTGAAGTGGAAGTTAGAAAGAGTATAGGAATATGAGTAGACAGCATTTGAGAAGCAAAATTAAGCAAGACGATTCCATATTGTTAGGGGACAAGCTTGGTGACAGCTTAATAAGTCTTTAGATAGTCTCACCTTGCAAGCATGTTATTAAATTTGAAAAAAATGTTGGTCAAATTACAATTAATTCATTTTAATTCAAGCTTCGAGTTTATATAAATGATTATATTGTTTATATATTAAAATGATTAGCCAAATCAATGTTATAACCCAACCAATTATATATTATCCTTTTTATTTTATATTCTTTCGATGTAGGATTCCAACACTCTCCCTCAAGTGCAACCACATAGTTGTCACTTGACAATTAGTTTGTATTTTCATTTTTAACTCAATAAGGATCCAATTATACAGGTTTATACGCCGCTAAAACTCACAACTCAGTCCGAGCTCTAATACTATATTAAATTCAAAAAAAATGTCAGTCAAATTATAATTAATTCATTTTAATTCGAACTTATATAAATGATTAGATTGCTTTATACATCAAAATAATTAGTCAAGTCAATATTACAATCAAACCATTTATATATTGCCCTTTTACTTCGTATTCTTTTAATATGAGATTCCAACACATGTTTTCAAGTGTGAGTTCTACCTACCCTATTTTTTATATGGTTTAACCCTTCATATCAGTTTTAGAGTTGTTTGCAATTACCCGTAAACATGAATCGGGGCTTAGGCTATAATTTAACAGATAACTAACTTACGGTTGGTTTAGTGAAAGCTAGGTTTATAGGAAGCTATCTTACTTCTTTAAGGATTTGAAATATTATAGAAAATAAAAAACAAAAGCTTCCTTTTATAAGCATAAGAAAACTACGTGGTGATGTCTCAGTTAAGCCTAGCATCAACTGTTGTTCAATTTATATTATTATTTTATTTAAGTCACTTAATTTCAATTTTTTAAAATAAAATCCTTTAATTTTATTTTTATTTCATAAAAAATCCTCTTGATCTGCTTCTTGATTAAAAAGAATAAAATTACTTTTTTGTAATCATCTTTTCCTTTTGTTTCTCTTTCTTAAATTTTAAAATAATATCTTTTTTATATATAAATATTTTAATTTTTATTAAAAATAATAATTTATAAATTTATTTTGATAAAACATTAATTTAGTGTTAATTAAAAAAATACTTAAAAACCTACTATTGCATATTCTGAAATAAAACTAAAATTAAAATATTTTATTATAACAAAAATATTTTTCGTAAAACAAAACAGTACCTTAATATAAAAATTTTATCAAACAGATGAGAGCATACTTTCCCTCTCTTTGGTAGCAAGTGAATTTTCATTCTAATATGCTAAGTAATAGTTTCTAAAAAAATGAATTAGAAATATAATATTATCATATTTACTTGTAATCTTAATTTTATTTGAAATGTACCATTCGTATATTTGATTAAATTATGAGAAAGTGATATAAATTATCAAATTAAAATATATTTCATGAATTGCTCCTAGCTTCTATATATATATATATATATATATATATATATATATATATATATATATTAATTTAATATTACAATTAAATAATAAAAAATATTTTTAAAAAAATAATTTTTATAAAAACATATTTTATATACAAATGATTTTTACCCAAAACAAAATGAAGCCTAATATTATTAAAGAAAGTAATGGATTTTAGCAACTATTACGCCCCTAAAAGGTGAGTGATCCAATTGATTTGGATTCATCAACCACTTAATGAAATATCTTGTTCATTGGTAAATTAGCTTTATATATACATATCTCCCCTATTATCTACAAAAAGTTTTCATAAGAGAGAAACAAATATAAAATTCATCTATAACAATTATAATCAATAATTCATAAACCGATATTGAGTCTTAATTTGGCACTTAATTAAATACTTAAACTTTCATACAAGTCTCTTTAATTTCAATAGAGAAGTGGAAAAATATTAGATTATATATATTTTGTATTTGAATCTACTATATAATTGGGTATTTATAGTTATGTATTTTTTTTTTGCATTTTAAAATTTTTTAAACTAAAATAAAATATATAAATAATAAACTAAAAATTTGAAGAAAATGAAGAGGAGGGCTATTCTCGATAAATGATTATGCAGATTTTTTTTTAAATAATATCAATTAGTGAAGAAAATGACCTGTCCACTACCTAACTTTTTGTTGTATGATTGTATCGGATAAGTAGTGGTACTTGCAAGGTCTACTAATTACTTTAATTTCATTGGTGAGTTTTCAGATGATTTGATTTGATTTTTCTGCTTATCTTTTTTGACGGTCCAATAAGTGTAGGAGGGTGGTTGCCAGTGGGTCCTTTTTCATTTGTTTTGGAATAATTTTTTTTTTCATAAATTTAAAATATAAGAATATAAAATTTATAATAAATTATATTTATATAAAAAAAAAACTTTTGTTTCCAATAATTAGATGATTTCCTTGTTTGTCTTTTGTTACTCTTGTTTTTAGGAAGGGAATTAGGAATGGTAAAAATTACTTGATCCGATCTGGCCTACATCGAATTTAATTTTTTTTTTATCTCATTTTAACTCTAATTTGTGCAAAATGGGGGTAAAAATTATCTTTTACACTCTGAATTTTGAAAATTCATCTGGCATAATAATATATTATTATTTTTATTAAAAAAAAATATTTTTATATATTTATATATTTAAATATTATAATTTTTAAAAAATATATAAATATATTATTAAAATAATATTTAAAATTTATATTTTTAATTATATTTTATTTTTTAATAGATAAATTTATATTATATATTAATAAATGAAAATTAAAAAAAAAATAAAAAAAAAAACTCTTTGCAAAGAAATTCACCCTACTCCACTCACTTCGCTTTGGCTCCAAATTTCTAAAAGGCGAGAACGGAAGGAGCGATCCCCCCCACCCCGCCCTATTCTATTGCCATTCCTAAAGGGAATTTGCCTACCACTAGAAAATAGTATATGGAATTTAGTAGTCTTACAATCTCCCTGAAAATTATAAAATTTTAATTTTAATTAAAATGAAAAATATAATATTGACAAATACAAAATCCAATTGTCATTGTTCTTCTGTTCATCTCTTTTTTTTTTTTCAAGAGATTTACATTTCTACCCCTTAATTTTTGTATTAAATAACTCTATTTCATGCACTTTAATGTCCAATTTATGGGTTAGCAAACAATAGCAACTTCTATAGTCTCTTTTTTTATTTTTTGCCATAATTATATGTTAGGAAAAAATTAATTGTAATAAGATAGTCAATAATTTTTATAGTCTATATTTTACATATTTTTTTATTTTAATTTGTTACTAAAACTCTTTATAAAGTCTTAATTACTTTTTTTAAGTTAATTTTAAATGAGTTAAATTTAATTTATTTTTTTAAAATGATATTAGACTTACCTTAATTAATACGTTGGGTCTCCTATAAATATTTTACGTTAAAAGTATTTAATTTAAAATTTTGACAACAGTAAAATTTCATTTAACATTGAAATCCAAACAAAGAATTATCGCATACATACTAAAAAGTATAATTTTTTTTTATTAAAAATCAATTTTCTGAACTTATAAAAAATAATAATAAATTTTATTTAAAAATAAAAATAATAAATTCAATGGTTATTTTAAAGAGCTTGCGCCTATCAGCATCAATATATAACATAAGGTCAGCTACACTTCAATGGCTACTTCTTCCCTAGCGACTTCCTTATCTCGCCTCGCTCCCTTTCGGTTAGCCATTAATAAATCATCTTCAATTCCATCGTTTCTTCACCATTCCAGCGCAAAGGTTAAAGAAAAAAGCTCACGAACCAGTGCCCATTTCCTTTCCCTTTTCTCTTCACTTTTTCACTCGTTTCTGTGTGTTTTTGCAGAACCCAAATCGATTAAGATTGTTTTCAATGGCCTCGGAGCCGAAGGAATCGCCAGCCAATAATCCTGGTCTCCACACTACCCTCGATGAAGCCACCAAAGGATACTTCATGCAACAAACCGTAAGCCCATATTTGTTTTTATATCCATATACGAGTTCGTGCGCGTTTTGTGTATTGATGCGATTGTTTGATATGCAGATGTATCGAATTAAGGATCCAAAAATAAGTCTCGATTTTTATTCTCGCGTATTGGGCATGTCGTAAGTTTTATTTTTTATGATTATTTTTATTTGGGTATTTTCTTGTTTCTTCTTTTGGCAAATGTAAGCATGTGCTACGTTTATTTATTTGTTTCCTTTTGGGGTTTTCAAGGGTTCATCTGGTTTTGTTATATGAATATGTTGTTTAGATTACATTAAAAGGTTATGATTACTAATTATTTGTAATTCTGGCTTTTACTTTTTCAAATTCTTTGGCCAATGTTTTGGATGTTTTAGCATTGTTAAAAAGGTTTTTCCTTAATGCACTTAGGCTGCGAGTATGCTGCAAGTATAAAACCATATGTGATACATATTAAATATTGATAGTATTTTTAGTCTGTTACTCAAGAATGATGAGAATGAGTTGACCTTGTGTAAGATGAAAGATGTGGCCCGTCCATGTAATTAGAGGGACTGACGTTCCTTCATTGAAATTCTCCAAATAGACTAAAAATTTTGCTACATATCCATGAAACTTCCTGAGAGGTATCACATTTATGACTTATTCAGTTTGGTCAGTTGTTCTTAATTTCTTCTATTGCTGATTTAATCGATTCTCTTTTCCTTTATTATTATGCTATATCCTTGGTTTAGGCCCTCTTTTTCTTACTAGTTAAAGCTAGAACCTTCTCAAGTATCATATTTATTACTTGATGATTTTTCCCTTTTAAAAAATTTTTCAGGTTGCTTAAGAGGTTGGATTTTCCAGACATGAAGTTTAGCTTGTACTTTATGGGCTACGAGGTAGTTAACATTGCATCATATCAGTAAGAGTTTTCATTGAAATTGATGACAGTTTCCCCTGGCTCTTTCTTTCTATATGTTGATTGCAGTTTGTATTGGAAAACCGTCCATGATTCCTGACATTAATGATCTATGTTATTTGTTTGATGCAGGATCCAGCATCAGCTCCAAGTGACCCAGTTGAAAGAACTGTTTGGACCTTTGGTCAGAAGGCTACAATTGAATTAACTCAGTAAGAATGGCGGATTGTCATGATGCCTTTTCTTTTTTCTTGCAAGATACTCCTTGTGGTGCCCTGTGTTTTTCTATACGTCTAACAATCAAATGCTTCTTACAGTAATTGGGGTACTGAAAGTGATCCTGACTTCAAAGGCTATCACAATGGAAATTCAGAACCTCGTGGCTTTGGTACGTAAATCTTATGATTAGTTGGAATATGTGTCCATATAAACACCATGTGATAGTTTTGTATCTGCAATGCATGTAAATGCATTGCATTCTTTTCTTCCCCTATTATGGTATGCATAATACATGGAGGATATCAGATAGTTTGGACCAATGGTTTGATGTTCTGTTTTGTTGGATTCGGTACCACACAGTCATCCCTGGCTGATAAAACTTTTTAAAATGCTTTTAATTTGATCACGTTGAGAATATGGTCTGGAATCTGGATTTATTTCAAGAAAACCCTAAATTTTAAAGTTGAGGTGTAGATATTGTTCAATAAGGCCTACATCACTATGGTTGTTCATTTGATACTTATAAGTTACACTGTTAGATATATTTGCATGATACGAGTTCAAAAGTGACGAGGGTCTGTGGGTCTTATCTGAAGTGGGAGACTTCATTAATTTCCATTGCTTTAGATTTAGTCTCTATTTTAGGGTTGCTATCTTTTGTTATTATTGTTGCCTACTCGCTGAAGCACGATAAAGAAGCCTAAAAAGGAATGGATGTTGAATGCTTATGATCCCAAGTTGTCATAGCAGTTTTGATTACTACGATTTTTGTGACTGAATTGTCACCAGTGTCACTTTAGAATCAAGTTTTTTTTTCTTTTTCTTTTTTCTTTTTAAATCAAAACCAATTAATAAAATTTGTTTACTCTTAGAATTCGTAAATCTTTCCTAATGAGTTAGTTGACAATGTATGATATTAATGTGTTTTCTTTTGCTGTGGATATTCTATAGATGTGGATATTTGTTTTTCCATGCAAGAATTCTGGTCTCTGATTTTGAATCTGTTATGAATTGTTTTTCAGGACATATTGGTATTACTGTGGATGATGTGTACAAGGCATGTGAGAGATTTGAACATCTAGGGGTGGAGTTCGCAAAAAAACCTGATGATGGTAGGAAACCTCTTCACCAATATAATTTGAAGAGCATAATGTCATTTTTAAACTGCACTCATTAGTTTCTGTAAAATGTAGTGTTTGGTCTAAATGGTCTATACTTGGTAGAAAAATATGGTACATATTTCTAGGTATTGGCATTTTAGTATATTTGGATCATAAATCAATGTTTAAATATCAAGTTGTTTGTCCAATAAAAAATTGCTTTCTTATTATTTTGAAATAAATGGTGAAAAATATGATATTGCCTATGTCACCGTGTGTGTATAGTGGAAAAGAAAAGGAAATGAAAAACTAGAATAACTAGATCAGAATGGAAAATTCAGCACTAAGAATTTACTGGACGTCTGGAACAAGAGTCAGGTCAGTTGTTTTTAGGATTTAGAAGGGGAATGGATTAAGGATCATATTTAGGAATGTATGACTTTAATTATATATATATATTCCCCCACTCAAGGTAAGGCTAAACATGAAAGTGTGGTGCCTGAGCTAAAGGTTCTTATTTGGGTTGAAGGTGTGAGAAGCTATTTTCTATGTTCTTCTTATATGTACTATAGTTACTTTCCTTAAATCTGTGAATTTGGTTGCAGGAAAAATGAAAGGAATAGCTTTCATTAAGGATCCTGATGGCTATTGGATTGAAATCTTTGACCTCAAGACTATTGGGAAAACGACTGCCAGTGCTGCTTGAGATAACAGCTACAAACTTATGGTAGCTTGTTCTTCCTCATTCTCTTTCTGCATAACTGTCAATCCCCTCTTGTATGGATTCTGTTTATATTGTTCCCCTTGCATGTGTTTTATACATTTTTGCTGGGGAGCTAACTGTATGTTTATCTTCAATCTGTCTGTTTCCCTGTTCAAATGCATCAGTGAGGGATACCTAGTTGTGTAGATGGCCATCTGACCAGTTTACCACTTGCTTTGATGGCAAAGCTTGTTACTGTAATACCTTGAGCATTGTCACTTATTTCATTATTGTCACTTTTGGCCCTCAGCAGTGATAAGTTAGCTAGACTTTCCAGGACTTTTTAGTGTTTTTTGACAATATCTGGCTCTGTTCTCTCTGTCTCAAGGGTGAAGAAAATGAAGCGGATGAGCATGACTCGCTTCTCTCTTTTTTTGCCCTTTACAGATCCATTTATCCTATGAGGTTGGTAGAGATATATTTTTGTATTAAAACTATAATTTGTCTTATTGCAGGAAATGTGGAACATTTCAAGATTTCAAGAAGTATTTTCTTCAGTTCTATTCCATGGAAAACTTGCTCCAGTAACAAAATATTGAATTATAGTTGTTTTCCTTTTGTTGGGTGCATTTTCTCATGCTTGTCAATGGACATATGGTTGTGGTAGATGACCTATATTCTTATTTAAGGAAAAAGTCTTCATTAGCTGTTTCTGTGGTGGATGGACCTGGGTCCCCAAAATATGGTAGGAACCACCAAGAGCCAATAAATTCTCCTTGCTTAATAATGTTGCTGCATTAGCTAGTTGGCTTAGTTCAGGTTTTCAACCCAAAGCTCTGCCAGATCAGATTCAAATGTATCCAAGGATAGTTGAGATTTCAAGGTAAAATATGGTTAATCATCATATTTAAGTCTTGTATGGTTGAACCAAAGTGTTGTAGGGGTTTAAAAGCAGCAGCTATTGAATGTTGACTCAAGTGGACAAACTTAATCATAAGCACCCTGGCCTCTCAGTTTGAGTACTTAAGCAAATTTAAACTGGTAATATTCTTTCTCAAATAATGCATACTTGAAAAATCTTTTGGGATGGGAAATAATGTGGGAGTGTACTTACAAAGCAAGAGTAGTAAATCAAAAGTGAATCTTGCTTTTGTTTTCTCCCTTTTTTAGGGGTTAAAGGGGTGGGGGTTTGATAAAAGGACTGAGATTTTCAACCTATGATTTACTTTTGGAAATACATTCAGGTGTACAAGCATGAATTTCCAATTTTAGCGCTTTTGAGCACACAGTGAGATTGAGATAGAGTTATCACTGATTTGATTTGATGAGAATTGTACTCTAAATAGAAAAATGAAATCCCTATTTAGGCTATTGAATGGAAGTGACATAGGTTATCAAGAAGATCACCCACTTGGCATCTCTGTTGTCCATTAATGATTATGGGTGTGACCATCCTCAAAGCCAAAGCTTCAAGGTTTGGTGCTGGAAGAAATATGAATGTTGACTCTTTGCAGTAATATGTATAGTCTTTTAAAGCTATGCATGTGGGGTTGATCTACAAATTCAAAGGCCTACAACTTTATAAGAGTTTTGAAATCCCAAAACCCAATCATGGATAAATGATTTTTACACTTTATGGCTTCTTGTTTCAATGCCATCTTTCACCATGAAGTAAAGTATGCACATATTTTTTCTTTAATTATTTTATTTTATATTATGATTTGATAGTGTAGAAGCACAAGATTGTTTAAACATTGGTTAATTTAATTGCCATGTGAATTCAACATTCTTGGTTGTTCACACTAAATCATTTTTTTGACTAATTAAATGGCTAAATGATTAATTTTACCTCTATATTTATAACAAATGTTCAATTTAGTTTATTTTTAATTTTTTTAAAATTAAAGCAGAAATTTTAATTTAAGCTTAATATAGCATAAAAAATAAAATTTCTAGACTAAATTTTTTTGATTTCTGAATTTAGATAAAAAATTTAATTTCTTTATTTTTAGTTAAATATTTTGATTTCTTGATTTAACTCAAAAATCAAGAATTTCAATTACTTAATTTTTCTTGCATTTTGGGAAAACTAAGTTTAAAATAAAACTCTAGACTAATTCACCATAAATATAGAGATGAAATTGAGACCTTAATCAAAATTGGTAATAAGGAAATTTCTTGAAAAGCTAGTGTAATTAATTAATAGCCTTATCATTAAATGGATAACCAACAAAGGTCACAAATAATAGTCAAAAAAGGTCCCAACTTGGACAGTTGGAATGCATATGAAATAATAGGAGAAGGTCTCAAGCAAAGGTCCATAGGTTGAAATTATTGGATTGGCTTGGCTTCCCTAAAGAAGGGCAGATGCTTTCATGCAAACTTCAAAAACCCATCTGTTAATCATCTCTGTGTTGGCAGCAAATCAAATTATTATTATTATTATTATTATTAAAAATAATCAGAGAACTTAATTAAACTATAATTAAAAGAGATTATATCAGAGTTGTCAGTAGGTGGCTACACCTTTTGACCTTTGCACTTCACTAAAAAAGACATTCCTAGAAAATGGTTTATTCAAACTTTGTTAAATTAAGATCTGGTTTGAAGAAATTAAATAGCTGGCACTGTAATTAAGAATTCATATCAGATGCAGATTTCAAACAGTTCATTTTCACTTTTTTTTTTGTTTTATTAATTATTATTTTTTTATAATTAAAAATTGTACTAATCCTGACCATGCAGCAAGGCTGATCCAGTAACAGTGTTTTCTGACAGAGATATTGTGGTCATAATATTTTGGTCCTCTATGGAGATTTTAGATTTGATCAAAATTAGTTAAATTAAATTAATTAAAATTAATTTTAAATTAAATTAAAATTAATCAATTTAATTCATTTCGATTTTATATTAAAATAATTTATTTTAAAAATTAAAAAATTTTAGTTATTAAATTTAGTTAAAATTAAACAATAAAAACTAAATCTAGATTGAGTTACTTATATGATTTCTTTTTCAACATGCAATTCTATTAGATATTAAATTTATATTAATATTTAATTAAAATTAAATCAAATCAAAATTAAAATTAAAATTAAAATTAAAATTAAAATTGATGCCAAACCTTCTAAATCCCATACAAAATTACCGCTTTCAATCCAAATCAATTGGTGCAACTTTTTGGAGTGATTACGAATGGGGATTTCCTTTTCCTTTGTCGTTTTAAAAGTTGTTTTATTTATAATTATTTATTATTTTAATAAAATTAAAGAGCATATTAATAATTTTTTTAATTTTATTTTTATTTATGTTAAACATAATTATTATTTTTATAATTTTTTAAAATTCATTTTATCACTTTCCTATCTTTTTCTCTTAATTAAATGAGATAAATAATAATTTAGTTAAATTAAGATATATTTTAAGTGATTTAATTACTTTCTTAATAATAATATAAAAATTTTAAATGACAAATAAAAGTAGGAAGGAATATTTTTTCTATAGTCTTCTCTTCTTAAAATTTCTCAATGCAATATATTTTTCTTATTTTTTTAGAAAAAAGTTATTTTTAAATATATTTATAATGAAAATTATCTGTAAAATAAGATAATTAAAACAATAGAAAAATTATAAGACATGTAATATATATATAATCCCAGTCATTTGGAAAAATAAAATAATATCAAGGAGATAAGATAATATCATTAATGGATGATTAATTATAATTTTTTTTTTATAAAATTTTGGATTATCACGTACCAAGAAAATCATATGAAAAATGAAAGATAGAGAAACGTCAAGAGCCATGCACTTAGACTTCAATTCTTTTATTGCCACGTTTGTGTATTTTCTATTTTCCTATATTATAATAATCCCTAGCTAATAGAACTTACCTGCTCCATTAAAAAAAATTTCTATTTAATTTTAATTTTTTATATAATTAATACCATTTATAAATTTAATTTTAATATAATCATTAATAAATAAATCTCATCATAAATTTTATATCTGGGATCCATATGATAAACCAGGTATATATATCCATCAAGCATAATGTAATTATATTTTCATTAAGATCAAAACTTAAGAGCTATAGTGGAATTCACAAATTAATAAGACTATGAGAATATAGATATGCCATGAACTAAATAAAAGTGAAGTTTTTTTAATCAAAATCAATGACTCATTTTAATTATTAGCTATATATAACCAAACAAATGGCTAAAAGCAGAAAATTTTAAGGCTAAAATGCATTCACAAGTGAAAAGTGGCCAAAAATATCTTAACATTAATTGAAATAAAAAAATACTAGTACATATATAAATTAAAATCTAAATTATGGAGCAAGTGGATCCAATCACCTTAAATAATTAACAAATTGATGATACATGTACATTATTTGCTACAAGTTTGATTAAAATAACATGTACATAACAGAAGAAATAGATATGGCATAATAAACAAAAGAGGATTATTGAAAGAAGACTGAGATTATGATTTATTATTCAAGTCATTTTTAAAATCCACAAAAATCCAAAGCTTCTATCATTATCTTCTTGATTTAAAATTTCTAGTAGACAAAGTTCTCACCTTTGAGTCAGACCTAGCTAGTTCATGTAAAAGATTCTAGGCTGTATAGAAAACCATAGGGAAAGGAGTCCACATTTGTGACCACAACTACCCCTCATGACATCCCAACAAACATTAAAATTTAAAGGGTAGAGTGGCCTTTTCATGGGGCATGTGGTACCAAAAATATATCAGACATAGAGCTATGGATTGGAGGGAGGAGCCAAAAATATACATCCAATGTCAAAATATCAATTTTTATATAAAATTATGAAGCTAAATAGTGGAAAGCCATGTACATATACCCTTGTGTTTTGAAATCTTGTATAGAAATTTTAATTGAAATTAAATTAATTTATATATATATTTTTTGCATTAGATCTTCTCTCTTGTCATAGAACTTGAAAAATTAATCTCTCATTTTATCTTAGAAAATGATAATAATTGAGCTTCTCTTTTAACTTTTTTTTTTTCACAACATTATTACTGATTGGTGATAGAAATGAGGAAGAGTGGGTACAGAAACACATAATGAACATGATTCAAGAAATGAAGAGAAGTCATGAATCTGTCAAGACCTCTCCCAAAAAGAAATGGCACAAAATAAAAAGGAGCTTTTTTACAAACCCATGTACTGTCAAAAGAAGAAATGTTTCATATTTCATCAGAAAACAAACACAAACCCCCAGGAACTCAAAGTCTTACCTCAAATCTCTCCCACCCTACCCCATCAAATCTTCTTTCTTGATATTACTTACAGTCAGTCTCCATAAAATCACCCAAATATATAAATATTTTAGTAGTAGTACATGTACTTCTCTTGTGTCTTGTTTTCATCAAGGAGGAAGTTGTTATTACAGCTAGTATTACTACTGCTGCTAATAAGGTGCTTAACATCCTCAAGATCATACTCCAATGGTGGGGTTTCTCCAAAATACCCAGTTGCTTTCTCTGCCCATTGGTTCAAATTCTCACTTCCATTACAACTAGTGTTGCCATAATTAAACATGAACTTTTGGTTCTCTCCATACCCATTTGAGATATAGCTTTGAAATCCTATATCGTCTTGTTTGATCTCTCGGCCTCCATAGCTGATCTGGCTGCAACTCCCATCAGAATTAGAACTGCAACTTGCTTCACTTCCAAACACCAGGAGATTATTATTATTATTATTGTTACTATTATCTTTCACTGGATGATAATATTGCAAGGGATTCACCAGGCCCTCTTGGATTTGGAAAAGTGAGGATGAGTTTGTGGCTAGAGTAGTGCTATTTTTGGCTAAAAGATTTGATGGAATTGGTGAAATGGGGTCAAATCCAGCACTGAAAGGTTTAACCGTGTCAGGGCAACAAGGATAAGAAGCAGAAGAGTCTTTGTAGAGAGAGAAGAGTGAGTGAGATGATAATGGTGAAGATTGATGATTAGGAGGAGATGGGAATGGAAGGGGCTTTCTTTGAGATTGAGGAGCCATGGCCATGAGCTTCTTCTTGAGCTTGGTGTTCCAGTAGTTCTTAATATCATTGTCAGTCCTGCCTGGTAACTGAGCAGCTATAATTGACCATCTGCAGTTTGCATGTTACAGAAACAAATTAAGACTCCATAAGAAGAAAAATCCACAGCTGTAAGTAGGTTTTGATGTTGGATCTAAAACTTGGCATGCATGCACAGCAATCATCCAAAAATGGGATATTCTTGATGTGTTCAAGAATATCTTTTTCTCTTCTTTTTTTTTTTTTAAAAAAAAAAACCTAATTTCTTTCCGTTTCCCATTTTAGAGAGATATCTCCCATACCATTTCAACACACAGCTTTTAATCAAGGGGAATTTTTTTTTTTAAAAAAAGGGCAATTTTTACTATTTGAGATATCAGAAAATGGATGACAAAAAGAAAGAAAGTGGAAATATCACATAATGGATGACAAAGAGAAAGAAAGTGGAAATATTTAATGTACCTGCTTCCAATGCTAGCAAATAAGGTGCAGATAATCCTATCCTCTTCATCAGAGAATTCACCATGTTTAATGTTGGGCCTCAGATAGTTTAGCCATCTCAATCTGCAACTCTTTCCACATCTCTTCAAACCTGAGATCATCGGAAAAACAACCAAAAACCACTCATATAACAAAAAACAAGCGCCCATAAGAGAGAAAAAGAGAGATGAAATCCATTAATTTTGAAGTTGATCTTATCTTACCAGCTTTCTGAGGAAGAGCAATCCAATTCCCTCCAGTCCCAAACCTTTCCATGTACTCCTTAAGCTTTGAGTCTTCTTCTGGTGACCAAGGTCCCTTCTTCACATTTGCCTTGTCACAACAAGGAGCTCTTCCCATCTCTCTCTGTCTTTCTCTCTCTCTCTCTCTCTCTCTCTCTCTCTTTTTATCGGCAAGAGAAGTCTCTCAAGCTCTCTTGTCTTGGATATCCTTTTATATAAAGAACCCAGTAGCCAATAGGTCTTACTTTCTAAATAAACTTATGGTGGGGGGCTGGCTGCTGCCTTTAACAGAAGAGAGACCAGTTGGGTTTTCACTTTCCACAGGAAAAAAAGAAAAAAAGAAAAAAAAAAAAAAGAAAAGGAAAAATTTTACTTTATTTTCTATTGTCAAAATGAAAGACATGTTCAATCAGATCCCAACTCCTAAAGATTTAATTAATTAATTAATTAGAGGGCCAGGCTAATAGAAGTTTCCATGTTTCAAATTTTGGTTTACCCTGGCCTGCATAAAGCCTTGCTGAGTCTTTTCTTTTTCTTAAAAGGCATCCAAAATCCCTTTTAGATGAAATTCAACAGGCAATTGAATTGTAGCTACAGCCTTCTAATTGTGACATTTTCCAAACATTGGACTAAGTAATTGCTGGGTTTGTGTTATTATTTGTAGATAATTATAACTAACTGGCTTCAAAAATTGGCAGTTAATTTAATTAATTTCAATCACCTACATTTCAAAAGTCATACTTTATCCATTGTGTATATACATAAAAATAATTGTCTATGTACACCAACATGTTTCTTTTAAAATTGAAATGCCTATTTCTATGTCCCACTTGTTAAATATAATACTCCATGCACTATATATATACACACATACTTGTGTTTATTCTCTCCAATAAAAAATTTCAAATTGCTTTCTAGTAAAATTAAATCAAACCCTGGTTAATAAAAATTATAAGCTCTCATAACCTTGTTGGGTATAAAAATACTAAACTAACTAATATAAGGAAATATTTTACATGTATTAATTAACCCATTATGTTTAATTAGGATTGTAGTTTTATCTTATACATATAATTAATTAATTATTGTGTATAATTAATAAAAATGAATACATTGTTGGACTCATTATATTATAAAACATATTTAATGCACTAAAATATAATACGCTAAATACTCACAAGAAAATAATTAATTTTTAAATTATGAAATGAGATGCATATTATTATAACTGAAATATATGTAAAAAAAAGGCAATGAATTGATACAGCACATTAATGTAAAATTCTGCCAATTAATTTGACAGAGACAAAGAAGGAACAGATGGAGGGACCCTACTTACAGATTTTGCAAATTACATAGCGTTACTAATTAAGATGGTATAAGGTCATTCCAAAAACAGAAATGTAAAACATTATGGTGAATATTCTAATTAAACATGTCAAAATCAACAAATGTTGAGCGGCTTATTACACTCTTAATAAAAGAATTCAGGTTTGATGATTGGAAAAAACATTATTAAGAGAACAATTACAAATTCAGAAAGAATTAGTAATACAGTGAATATCTTTATATATATATATATATATAAAGAAAATAATAAGTCAAACACGAAAATTTATATAAACATTAACGATGAACACTTCAAATATTATAACAAAAAGAAACGAAAAAAATACAAATATATAAGCAATACCAAAGGACTAAGAACATTTATTTTATTGAGTCACTTCTATTGAAACTTCTTGGAAGCTTCAGATATTACCACAGGACTTTTTCTTTTTCTTTGTATTTTCTAAGCCAAGAGCACGGGAAGGGATAAAAGCAATATAATTATTAATTAATCAGAGCTAAAATATTAAATAATGCTAATTAATGGGTCAAATTCCTCCAGTCTTTGCTTGTTCTTTTCTTTTTAATTTTTAATTATTAACCATTACATTAATTTGCTAATTAATTTTGATTTCCCTATCAATTAAACCGTAATTGTATTGAAAAAAAAAAAAGTTGATTAAAAATAGATAAAAGATTTATGTGGAAACACTATATGTTATAGTCATAGCAAGATTTGATATATGATAAAAATTAATTTATTAATTAGCTGTATGATAATTTTGACAATTCTAGTTATTATTAGTTAGACATGAAGAAAGATTCTCCGTTGAAAAAAAATTAATTAATGTGTTTGCAAATAATTAAATTTGATTAAATCATTATTAAAATGGGGTCCCTAATTTTATTTTTTTAAAATTTTTTTTTATTAAGCTGATTGATGAGTCATTGCAAACGTGATTCTACATTGTGGTTCAAAGCCAACAACCTTTTTTTCTTCCTTTTTTTTTTTTCTGTCAATTTTTGTTTTCTGAAGCTTTGAACGCGTTTAGCCTGATATGTTGGAATTGAATTAATGGAGTTGAAACCTTTAATGAGATAAGGGAAAGTTACAATCATGTAGAAATTATCTTATTGAGATATTTTTCTTTCATTTGATTAATTACAAGATTTTTATTTTCTTTTTGTGTCAAAAGTTTGGCTGAAATATCACATAGAATTGTTTAATTATATTTATTTTATTTTATTAGTTAAATTAATGTATTTGAAGCTTTGACATGTATTTCTTTAATTACTTTTCGTTTTATGGTCCATAGAATATTAATTCTCTCAAGGTATGTGTTACTTCTCTCAATAATACTGATGCTACCCGCTTAAAATTGAGTCAAAAGTCAGTATTTGGCCGAATATCCAACGTGGCGGTCAAAGTGTTAGAGTCAAACAAAAAAAAAAGGCTATATAAAAACTTACACCGAGCAAATGAGTTCTAGGCTGACCAGACCGAGCAGAAGGAGGCATATGGTTTAGACCGAGCAATATTTTACTCGGTCGGAGTGTGGTTGAACAGATAAACATAAAAGATCAGAGTAACAATACTCGCCTGGTAAGCCGAGCATCAATTATACCGAGTATCAGCAATGCCAATCAATGATAAGGCCAGATTTTTATGAGAGAATCTCATGATATCAACTCAATATCTTAGATTATTGTTGGTAGCCATAACAGCTACTTAGCTTATAGTCTATAAATATGAAAAATAATCATTAATGGAGTACACTTACTATGTCGAAATCGTTACATAACTCTCTATGTCATTTTCTCTTATACTATCAATTAGCACCTCTAACTTAAGTGTTAGAGTAACTGGCTAATAGGCCACTGATTTTACTATTTTCTTGTATTCACAAGTTTATTTGGCACTTAGACTAATTTTCAGATGCTCACAACAACATCAAATAGAATATGAGTTCCCCTAAGGCAACACTTGTCTGTAGAGTTCTTGTTCTTTAATTAAATATGGATCATATCATTTAAAATTGAGAGAAACATATAATTGGTTGCTTATCCCTAAATTGAAACTTTCTACACCAATCATCAAGAAGAGGTTGAGCATAAGCTTTGGTAAATATAAAATCATTATGGAGGCTAATACCTTTATCAAGTTGTTATAAGTTTACAATTATAAACAAATAAGCATTATAAGAATAATGCCATGACATATTATATATACAAGTGTCTTTCTTATTGATTTTATTTAGCGGCTGCAAATTTTCTATTACTGTAATTATTCTTTGAATTACATCATATGATTGATTAACAAGTTGATTAATACTTGTATAATGAGTATTTATGTTTTATTAATAGTATTATATATTTTGTATTTTTTTATTATAAATATAAATTTGTATATATTATATTGTGCATGCAAAAAATACATAAATAAAATAAAATATTTTAAAAAAATCAAACCACATTAATTCAAGAAATTTTAGAATACGATGTTATATATAACAATTCTATTATAATTATTAATCATAGTGGATGTCATCTTAATCAACAATCAAAATTTATTCTTTATATATAAAACAGTTGCATAAAATAATTTCACTGTTAATTCTCCATATATATATATATATATATATATATATATATATATATATATGCACTCACACAAGAGTTTGTATACGTGCATTTGTGTATGCAACTAGAAATTAAACTATGATTTATAATAAAAAACTATCTAGTTAATATTTCACTAATTGATCGTTTATTTTAAAATATAATAAATAATAAGATTAAATTTTAATATTTTTTTAAAAATATTTTATAACAAATAAATAAAAGTACATAGTATTGTCATGCAAATAAACTATAAAAAGATTCTACAAAGATAAGCTAAAATATATGGACACACCTAAATCTAAATCTTACTAATGAAAAAGGATATGTAGGACAGAGAAAGGCATGCATTTGTTTCAGATTCAACAGAAGAAAAAAAATTAAAAATTTTTGTTTAAATTTAATTTATCATTGATTCAAAATATATGATTTATTAAATATTTAAATTTTATATATTTGTGTGTTAAATTTACGATGAACAATCTAAAGAAAAATTCCTAAAAAATTATATATATATCTTGATTATTTAAATTTTAAATGAATTTCCTGTTACAAAATTAAAAAGAAATTAATACTTTCCCTGTCATTTCTTCAACTCCTATGGAATCTTCAAATTTGAAAACAAGAAGGAGGGTCTCTATTTTTCTATGAAAATAATAATAATTAATTAACCACAATTAATAAAAAAAAGTGACAAGTGTCGTCATTTGCATTGACTCTTAGACATGAAAGATTCATAAACTTTGCTTTCTTTCCTCTCTCTTTCTCAAAGGGTTGGCAAACTATAAGCTAGAAAAATTTTGCAGGCTGTATTCATAAGATTGTGATTAAATTATTAAAAGAATATATTACCTGGATACCTATCTCCATAATTACCTTTTACTTTTTACTGCCACTTCAATTTTTACCATCAAAGCAATTATTAAGAGTATGTGTTTCTATTTATTCATAATGATGCTCAAGAATCTGTGTTAGGACAAGTAGGGCTGAGCAAAATTAGGTTTAAATCGAAAAATTAAATTGAATTGAGTTAATTTGGTTTAATCAATTTGGTTTTAAAATTTAATCGGTTCGGTTCGGTTTTATATTACAAAATTTTAGGTTATTTCGGTTCTGTTCGATTTTGAAGAGAAAAAATCGGTTAAACCTAACCAAATCGAATAGTAATTTATATATTCAAATCAAATCAAATCGAATCAAACCGAATTAATTTTTGAATTGATTTATTTTTATAGAAAATTTATAAATTATATTTAATTTCATATATATTAATTGTTTGATTTTATTGATTAATGGTTATTAGGTTTAAACTAAAGTCAAAATTAAACTAAATAACTTGAAAATCAAGTCTAAATTAAAAAATCAATCAAAAATCAAAACCGATGGATTTAAATTGAATCGAACCAAAATAAAATGATACGGTTGGATTCAATTTTTTACCCATTTCGATTCGATTTGATTTTTAAAATTTAAAATTTAATTTTTATAATTTAATTTGATTCGGTTCGAACCGAATGCTCACCCCTAAGGACAAGCCACCTCTGCAATCCTTAACTCAGCTTGGCGATTCAAGATTTTAAACTATGGAACTACCATCATGGCCTTAACAATCTTACATGGGAAAAGGGTTTGACAGTGGAATGCGTACTAAGTTGGAGACTACTGCAAGGGTTTGGAACAAACTTTGAGGGCTGAGATTGATATATACTTTCTTACTGTACAAACAAACATTCAGATTTCAGTTTCTGTGACTACCCATTATACTTTGTCAACTGTTTGATATTTTTCCTCTGAAAAGAAAGAGCTCAGACACCTCAATTTTTCTTCATGTTTCCACATGCTAGGTGTTGAGTTTCATATCCATCACGTCGCTATACATTGTCAACCATTTTATTTATTTTTTTTCATTTATTTTCTTACTAATATCGTCAACTTGATTAACAATAGTTTAATTCTCCGGAAATTTCTAGTTAATTACGTGTGTTTAGTGTGTATTATTATTTATTAGGTTTAAATACTAATATTGTAGCACTAAAAGTCTTGTATTCCAACATAGGAGCAAAAATACATGCACTTGATTTCTCTAAACACAGCTTGATCTACCCACTGATTGAGCTGCCCTGTGTGCACTCGAATCAGAATTTTATTATTTCAATTTCATTAAAATTTATTTTAAATTATTTTTAAACACTATTGTTATTATCTATTTGCAATTTTAGCTCGAGTAATTTTATATATTTTAATTGAAAATTTATATAAAAATACATTTTTATTAATAATTTAAAATAAAAAAATACATTTAAAATACATTTGAAAGTCGATTTGAACTTTAAAAAAAAATTAAAATCTAAATCTTAAATTTTATTATATATTATAAAAAAAACTTATTTTAATAAATTTCTATCAAATTGAGTGTTTAAAATACTCAAACTATAGTTTTAAAACTCAATTAACCCTGCTGGTCGAATTGTGAAAATTATGAATCAGTTTATATAAATAATTATGTTATATTTATTTTTTAATTAAATATAATATAGAATATGATTTGTGAATATTTATATTAAATATATAACATGATTTGTATTAAATTGATATCATTATATTGTGATTTAATTCAATTTTAATTAAATCTTAAACCCTTAATTTTTTGTTTTTATCGATTTTTATACCGAACCTAGTTTGAAAACTATGCTCAAACTATTGTTATTTCTATATGTAACTGTACATAAAATTGTAAATAAATAAGTTCAGTTGCCATGTTTGTAAATAACCACAAATTTGGGGAGCAAAAGAAGAACTGAAAAGAGTAGATGGGCTTCTCATTTTGCACATTTAAAAAAAAAAAAAGAAAAAAAAAATGGGAGGAAGAAACAAACAAAAATTCAAAAAAAAAAAAGCAAAAGTCAAACAAGTCTTAACTGGGATTCGAAACAGACACAAGCGTTATAGCCTGGTTGGCTGTCTTTCGATGACGTCATACGTTACGTGCACTCACTCACTCTCACACAAAACACTTCCCACGTGTGAGATCACCTAAACAACCAAAATCATTTTCAAGATTCGTGTTCTTTTTTATACAATTTTTTTAAGCTCTTCTCATATAATTTCGACACGTGTCCTTCAACTCAACCTGCGAGCCCTAAAGGTAGTCCCTACTCCTCAGACGGCTTTACTCGCTCGGCTTCGGCTCCACTTGGTTCCCACGTGTACTTTTTTTTTATATATATATTTTTAAATATATTGATTGAAAGATATTTAAAATTAATTTAAAATTAAATTTGATATATTTTAATTATAAAAACTTTAATTTTAATTATACATTTTAATTTTCATCCAAAATTTCATTGTTAAGTAGGGTTTTAATGTCTGGATTAAATTTCTTAATCAATTGAAGTGATTATTATTTGTGCATATTATGAGATTATAATTAACATAAATTGTGAATTTATCTAATTATATTTTCTTTACAATAAAATTTAAATTAGATCATATTTTATAAGTATAGCCAAATCAATAAATTATGATTGATCTTTTCACATTAGATTTACTTATTAAGGAATCAATACGTATCTTTTTTGTCTATAAAAATTAAATATTTAACTTTACTTAAAAAATAAGTGTATTAAATTATTTATATCAAACACTTATTTATATAATCAGAATTTATATTTAAAAAATTACTTACCGTAGAGTATTGGTCATGAAAATAAAATTCAAGATTATATTAAAAAAATAAATTTAACTATCACATAAATTAATTATCATAATTTTAAAATTTTATAAATATATAAAAAAAAGGGATTTAGATTTGAAGAGCCAGCAACAGAATGGGAGGAAATTATAATTAATCAGCTTACAATAAATATTAAAAATGGTAATATCCACAAAAGGGCTAATTAATTATTATTATTATTATTATTATTTTTATTTTTTTTTAAGTTGTGGTTGTGGAGATAGGGATGTGTTAGCTGAGAAAGCAAAACCAATCAATCAATCAAATCATGCAAAATGCACGCTTTCTTCAACCCTTATAAACTGCCATTTCTATCAATATGATTATGATGCTGAGGTTTGGTTTAGAGGGTTTGTCAGCTCAGTTTTTCTTCCCAATTTTTTTATTAATCCTTTTGGGTCAGTCATTCTTGATGAATACAGCTATTGCCTAGTGAGGGCCAGGGTGTAGGGGCATGGACTATGGATCAAGGACCAATCTTTGCATGTTTTATGAGATTTTGGGGCCACCCTTTGTTGTGACATTCTTATTGGAGATGGGATTTTATATATACATAAAGATGCCAAACCAAATAACAGATGTTTTCTTCATTGATAAGTTGCTGGATGAGTAACGTAATGTTAATTTCATATAAATTTTGTTTGTAACGTTAGGAATTTGAATTATATAGTTATTATTATTGAGAGAGATTTATATGAATATCACTTTCGGTTCGAATATAAAAAATTATGTATATAAAATTAAGACATAAATATCATTTTTCAAATATAATATAAAAGGACGAAGGGATGAATGATCAGAGTAAGCTACCAACTCTCTATTATTCATTGTAGCTTTAGTTGCTTGTGGGCTTTTGGGTCAATTTGCATTGTAAAGCGATTAGGGTTGCTTTATAAATTTCAAATTTCATTACCCTTTATAAATGTTTGATGTAGAATAATACATATTAGAGCAATTGACTTATAAATGGGCATAGAGAGTTGCTTGGTTTGGCTAGAGGCAATGAACTAGGGTGTAAGAAACTAAAATTTGAAAGAAAATAAATTGAGATTGTGAATCAAGAAATAATTTTTCAAAATTTGTTGAGATATATAAATTATATGGATCATAAAAAAAAATGCTTTCCCATTTTGGTATATAAGGAATACAGTAGCTTTTGCCCAAATAGAACCCAGCCCAACCCAATTAAGTATTAAAATCAAAATGGGTCAAGTTTGAATTTCTTGTTTCCTGAAAGATTTACGGACCACCAAACATCATACACACGGTTAGACTGGCCTTAGGGCATGATTTGTAGAAAGCAAAGGCAAGGAAAGAAAAGTGCATAGAATTTATAAGTAAAATTTTCATAAAATAAATCTTTTTATAAAAAGGGTAAAATTTAAGAATGAGGACAAATGAAATTTCCTAATTTGAATGTGAATGTTCTGCTTCTACCTTTGAAAAGAGAAAGGAAATCCACTTGATAAAATGTGTAAAAGACGGTCACTTCCTTCCATTTCAAAAATTGGAGCAGGAAATCTGGTTTTCTTCAATCTCTAGCTAAGGAAGCCCATACATGGACATCTCTAAGAGTTCTACCCTCCACTGTGTAAAAGCCCATACTATTGCTTTCAGAGTCCAATAACACGACCACTCACCACACCAATTCTACGTTCTCATTGGTCAGGAAATTTTTGTCGTGAATTAAGTGAAAGTGACCTTTGACCTACGACCTTTACCTGTGTATCCCTCCGTCTCCTTCTCCCATGTCTGCTCCACCATGGAGGAGGAGAAGAAGATCCATAAGAGAAACTTTAACACGATACCCATCTCACTTCACATCCATTTAAATCCAATTCTCTTCTTTCTCTCACTCTTTCTATTACCCATTTGCTACTCTGCCCTCCTCAAGCCACCCCCACTTCCAATTTTGCCACTCCCCTCTGCCCCTCAGCTCCAATGGCAACTCACTTCCATGGCCCTCTTCTTTCACTTTGGTCCCAATACCTTCACAGACTCTGAGTGGGGTACTGGCGGAGCTGACCCTTCTTCATTCAACCCGACCCGCCTCAACACCACTCAGTGGGTTCAAGTGGCGAAAGATGCTGGCTTTAATCGTGTGATACTCACTGCGAAACACCATGATGGGTTCTGTTTATGGCCTAGCGAATATACAGATTACTCTGTGAAGTCAAGTTCTTGGAGGAATGGAGCTGGTGATGTTGTTAAAGAACTGGCTTTGTCTGCCAAAGAGGCTGGCTTGGATTTAGGCCTTTATCTTTCACCATGGGATAGGCATGAGGTGTCTTATGGGAAAACTCTGGAATATAATGAGTTCTACATGGGCCAAATGACTGAGTTGTTGACCAGGTGATTTTTTTTGTTGGTTATTTATGAGTTTTTTTGTTTTAATCGTTGTGTCTGATCAATTATGGTTTTCTCCTTTAATTCCTTCTATTCATTGTTTCTCTGAAACTTTGTGTTGTCATTGAGCATTTTGACAAGTTAACTTGATTAACTGAGTCGTTGACAATGTGAGTTTTGTTATCTGCTTTTGTTTGGTGTTTGGTGTTTAGAGTTTTTGATGGTTTGTTTTGTTTGTTATGGTTTCGAGATGCCAGTGCCACTAAAAATAAGCTTTTGGCAAATTCTTGTTCTGCATTAAGTTTCTTTGGAGGGCCTGCAGGTTCAGTTTTATGATGTTTCTTTTCCAATCTTTTCAAGCAGGTTGTAGATCATTTTGTTGATCATATAATCATATTCTTTAATCCTGCCCAGTGTATATGACTATCTATTGTCCACTGAAGGTGTTTTATGTGCTTTTCAGATAGAGTTGAAGCTTTATTTTATTTGTCAAGATACGAGATGTGATCTCTTTTGGTTAGTTCAATCTTAATGATATTATTTGTGAAATAGCTAATTCAATAATTTTGCTGCTTTGTTAGCAAGTTTAAGTTTTGCTGTGACTTCATTTAAACAATTTAGAGCTTTATAATGTATTTTGAAAAATTGTGATAGGTATGGAGAGATCAAAGAGGTATGGTTGGATGGTGCAAAAGGGGAGGGAGAGAAGGACATGGAGTACTTTTTTGATTGTTGGTTTAGTCTCATCCATCAATTACAGCCTGGGGCTGTCATATTTTCTGATGCTGGTCCTGATACAAGATGGATTGGGGATGAGGCTGGTGTTGCTGGGTCTACATGTTGGTCTCTTTTTAATCGAAGTTCTGCCAAAATTGGAGCCACTGATCCAAAGTGAGTTTTCTTCCTTACCTTCTTTAATCCAAATGCACTATGCACCTTGCCTTTAAGCTCCAAGACCCCCTTTTACCTTTAATAACTATGACTTTTTTACTTGTATAGTAACGGCCACTTTACTGGCAAACTAACACACTCCCATTTTACCTTAAAGAGCATGATTCAGCTGAATACAATGAAAGGACTTATTATGCATGCAGGGAGGGTGTTATGGAGAATGTGTGCTTGCTGGAGCGGAGTGGATTCCTTAGGTTGCTTTAAGTCCAATTTTGGATAAAAATACCCTGCTTGTTAGCTAGCTAATTTAAACTTCAGTCTTTAACAAGAAGTATGGTTTAATCAATGGTTGGGTTTATTGTTAAATTTGGCAAAGGATCTTTTCACCTTATACTAAAAAGTGAACTTATTGATTTCTCATGTTGAAGTTCTGTTTACTTGAATTTGCTCAAGCTATTAGGACATTTAAAATACAAAATTGATCTAGGCTTCCATGTTTCTCTGACCAGTTAATAATGAACCGTTTATGCTTTTGATGGCCCTTTCGAAGGTCCGACTATTTTGTGTTCTATTGTCTTCAGAAATTTTCTTTGGTTTCCTTACTCATAGATCTTGGTCCTCGACTAATTATTGCATTCATTTAACCTTACTGGTCTCTCCAATTCTGAATAACTTGTTTAACGTGTGAGATGTGTTGTGTCCCTGACATAATCCAAATGTCTGTTCATTCCAAGTAAGAACAATGAAAGAGTAGGCTTTCTTCTCTTTTATTAGGAATGATAAAATTCTTGTCTTGTCTATTCCCCTTTTGATTCTTGCATTCTTCTGAAGTACCATATCAAATGTCAGATTTTTATTCACTTCTTGTCTGTCCATCCAAAAGATACTTACAGGGAGGAGACCCTTCAGGTCATGATTGGGTGCCTGCTGAGTGTGATGTCTCCATTAGACCTGGCTGGTTTTGGCATGCATCAGAAATCCCAAAATCTGCAATGAGGCTTCTTGATATATATTACAAATCTGTTGGCAGAAACTGCCTATTGTTACTAAATGTGCCCCCTAACTCTTCAGGCCTTGTATCAGCTGAAGACATTAAAGTGCTTCAAGAATTTACTGAACTCCAGAAGTCTATATTTTCTTATAATCTAGCCAAGAATGCTCTTCTTAGTGCCAGCAGTACACGAGGCGGCATTGTCGATTCACGGTTTGACCCCAACAATGTCCTTGAAGAAGGAATCTACACCTATTGGGCTCCTGAGGAGAATCAATCAAATTGGGAGTTATATTTAGATCTTTCGGAGTCGGTATCTTTCAATGTTCTGCAAGTGCAAGAACCAATTCAAATGGGACAACGGATTATTGAGTTCCATCTTGAGATTGAAAAAGATGGGGAATGGAAAAAAGTGATCAATGGCACCACAGTAGGATATCAGAGGCTTTTGCAATTTCCCACTGTAGAATCTCAGCACCTGAAATTTGTTATAGACAAGACTCGGGCAGACCCACTAATTTCTTTTTTGGGTGTCTATATGGATTCATTTTCCCTTGTGGGTAATAAATTTGATAATAGCTCACAAATGCACTTCAACAGCAGTGCAGTAGTTCAGGAAGCTAGAAGCAACCATTTCTTGAACAGCAGTGAAGTACTTCGGCAAACTAGTCCCAATCATACTCAAACTGCTGCATTGTAATGTATGTAGATTTCCATTACCTTGTTGCACAGCTGATTGTTCAATCTTCAAATTCATTGTTAATTAAAAAATATTATTTTAACTGTTGTTAAAAAGACAGTTTCAAAATGTTGTTAAATGTATTATTTAGCTACTTTGAAATTATGATTAAATAATATATTTTATTTAACAGCAACTCAAACAATCATGCCGAATGAATCCACGTTCTGAGGCTACAAATTTAGTTTTTAGATCAAAACGTAGCATTTGCTTGAGCATTATCTACTGCATCATAATTTTGTTAGCTAATTTGATAACTTTACAGTTTAAGCAAGTAACTTGCTCTTACTCTCAAGACAAAATAACACCAAAATAAGGTGATTTTTCACGATGGTACACGTATAAATACAAAATTACCAAATATTTTATTTAACAGTGTTCATTATTCAATTCAACCATTACATCAAACTCCTTATCAAAAAAATAAAATAAAATAAAAATAAAAACCATTAGATCAAACTAGCATGCTCTCAAACTATAGCATACAAGGAAAGAAGTACTTTCAACAGAGGAGAGTCCTAACGGCTAACTCTTGAATGTTTAAAATATGACTTTGCTTTGCAAGTGAGTTAGCACATAAATTTTGTTCTTTGTAAACATGGGATAAAATACAATCACAGTCCATCCTAATAATTATTCAACATTCTCGAATCAAAGCACCTGAAGTATGCAATGACACATCCCCTCATTATTAATCAATTTAACTCGATGAAATCCATTCAACCAGGCTAGTTGCAGTCCAAATGGAATCTCAATTAATTCAGCAGCTAGAACAAAAGTTTCACCAATATTGAAGGCGAATCCCAACAATCATTTGTTTTGATGAAGCGTCTTCTAAAAGATCACTTGTACTTGCATCACTTGGATTGCATAAACAACTTCCATCAACATTCAACTTCACCCATCCTTTAGGAGGAGGTTGCCAAGAAACTAAGTATGGTATGTGTATGTCAAAGTATGAAATGATACATCTCCCTCGTTATTAATCAATTTAACGACCCTTAGAGAATTTGATTCTACCATAACTCGATAAAACCCATTCAATCAAGTTAGTTGAAATCCAAATAGAATCCCAATTAGTTTAGCAGCTAGAACAAAAGTTTCACTAATATTGAAGGCGAACCCCAACAACTATTTTGATGAAGTGTCTCCTAAAAGATCACGTATATTTACATCACCTGTATTGCCTAAACAACTCCCACCAACATTCAACTTCACCCATCCTTTTGGAGTAGGTGGCCAAGAAACTAAGTGTGGTATGTTTACCTGATGCTGCCTTTGAAGTTCAGAAATCTGAATCGGATTAAAGAGCCACAAAGTGACATACAATCCATCAATATATTCACAACATAAGAAAAAAAAAAAAAAACCCAAAACATAGCTTTGTATGGTTGTTTTTCACTCTTTTGGTTAGCAATATATTTACAACTACATCTTGAACTACTGCCATGAAACTAAAATGTCTTCTATCCCAAGTTCACATAGCAATTTGAAAATTAAGATACAACAATTTATTCCCCTCTGGAAGTTATGTCAGTTAAATAATGACTTGAACTTGTGTTGTCATAGTTCATTCTGCTAGTTGCAATGCTAATAATATATTGGTATTATTTTGGTTTTGAGAAAAAAAAAAAACCAACAATAGAAGAAAAATAATAATAAACCAAATTTACAAATAAAATACAATAATAACCAATCAGAAAAATTCATATCTGCAAATTCAGCAATTGAGTTTTCATTCTGGTTGCACTATTTTGTACGCAATCTATGTGGGAAAATTGAATAAAGAAAAAAAATTCCAGAAAGAAATTGAAAAATGGACCATATTTAAACAGTTAAGATAGTCACAATTAAAAATATATATATATTTTTTATTAGTAGAGGCCCAATAAAAATAATATTAATTGCCATTAATCAATAATTTTCACTAATGATAAAGTTAATTTAGAATACTTTTTAAATGTGGATACTTTCTTAATTTAGAATACTTTTTAAATGTGGATACTTTCTTAACTTTATTCAAAATTTTGATACATAACTAGACCTAATATTTTTAAAATTGATTTAAGAACATTAATTTTATTGGATAAGTATGTTATTTTTTAAAATTAATTAATTCATATCCATAAAAATAAGTTTAATATGGCGATTAAATAATTGGACCAAATATTTTTCACTAGTTTATTGGCTAAAATTTTTAAAAAGGTAACACTAAAATGATTGGTCATAAATTTATTAACTTTGTTTTAAAAATATTCAATATATTCTTTATTGAGCTATAAATAATAAATAGGAACAAGTATTTTAATTTATTAAATATTGACAGTTAAAAATATGACAATATAAATAGCATTTTAAAGCTTATTCTAATAAAATTGATGAGTATAACAACTTATTAATGTACTTATTGTAAAAAATATGGGTATGGCCCAATATTCTAGATGTAAAAGGTAGAATTAGATTTTTTAACGAGTATATTATTTTAAATTTAATTAAATTACTAACAATTTAATTAGCTTTAACAAAGTTAATGGGCCAAAAAAAAATATGGATCAACTAGGTCACATTAGAATTTAAAAATTTGACTTATTAAACAAAAGATTAGCCTAGATCAATTTTTTAATTAAGTTGGGTCAATAAAAAAATAAATTTTAAATTATTAAAATATGAGCATATTAATTTTTTTATTTAATTGAGTTAATAAAAAAATGTTGACTATTATATTTAACTAACTCTCACATTTAGCTTTAAAAAAAGAATTGAGCCTAAATGACTTTTTAAAACTTAAAATGATCGGTCCTTTATTAAAAATAATGTATTTAACTTACAATTTAAATTTATTAAAAATATTTTTTTATTACTTAAAAAAAAAATTTTAAAATATTGATCACTAATTTTTAAAATTTATAATAAGAGCTCATTAATATTTTTTATTTAATTAAATTCTAAAAAATTTTAAATTATTAAAATATTGACCCATTAAATATAACATTGATAATAATATATTTTTAAAAACTAATAGCTAATTTAATTAATAAAGTTATGTACATAATAACTCAATTGAATATTTATAAAAAGTAAGTTTAAAAAATAAGTTATACTGGCTCCATATTTTTGTTAGTGGCCCATAATTAAACTTATTAACGAAATTGGGTATGTGCTAATTAATGTGACGTACGTAATCTTTAATGATTGATCAATAATTTAAAAGGTATAATAGACACGTCCAACTTAGTTAACTTATTTAGAGGTACAATTTACTAGGTGCCATATTAATTAAATTCTTTTTAAGTCGAAATGTTTAAAGTGTAACTTACATGAACTAGTTAAATTGTTCAAAATATGACATTAAATTAGCCCATCAAAGTTAATGAGCATATTAATACAAACCAATTTTTCAAGCAAGGTCACTTAAATTGATTTATTATATTTAATTTTTAGATTGATATTAATATAAAAAATTAATAAATTCATTTTTATAAAAACTATTAGAATATGTGATCATTAATAAAATTTAATTGTGAGTTATATTAGGTCAATTAATGAGTATTTATTGTTTTATTAACCAATTAATGTCGATATTTAATATTAAGCCAATCTTTAAAATTAAATATGCACTAATTAATTTTTTATTTAATTTAGCTAATAAACAAAATTTAAAAGGATGGTTAAATGGCTAATATTTTCTAATTTAGGCTAAACAACTTAATATATATTTAGCATATTGACATATTCTTAAATAAAATTTGGGCTAAATTTTAAAATATTAGGTAATATGTACTCAATTATTAGAATATTGGTCCTTTATATTTATAATCAACTATTTTAATGAACAGTGGCCCAATTGATATTATAAATTCTTGAGTAATAAAAACTATGATTAACATTTATCACTAATAATTATATTCTAATGATGGTACTCATTTAATTTCTTGGTTGAAATGTTTGTCAATTTATTTAATTGGACTAATAATCCGTTAATATATGAGCTGATTCATTAAATTTAATTCTTATAAATTGAGCCACATTCGTAATATTAATATAAAAACTTAATTTAACAATATACAGTAACTTAAAAAAATTAATATTTATAGAAGTCTGATTGTATTGATTAAATGGAATATATATATATATATATATATATATATATATATATATATATATATATATATATATATATATATAAAGCTACACGGTGATGCAAGTTGAGTAGAATTAGGGAATTTTCACGACCCATTTCAAGTACCGATAAAAATACTAATAATCCTCTTATCTAATAAGAATCAAGGTAGTTTAGAGGTGAAACTTTCACAACTCGGGACCTCTGTGTATATATATATGTTGCAGTCCTATACTCGTTGTTGGACTTGGAGAAAAAAATGCATACAAAATTTACCAAAAATATTGTGAAAGTTCCAACTCTTTTAATTATTAAAAAAATTGTAAAAAATATACATACAATAGGAGATCTATATACATCAGGGTGAACAATATTACGTTTGTGATGGTATATTTGGTCAGCGAGTTTGCGTTTCCTGGATTTTTCATATCTGCATGATGTGGAAACTGACGTTTATGTTTGTAATGGCAATCAGCTTAGTGATGGATACTTTTCTTTTCACCTCCTAATCTGTTAATGAAAGTTATTCTGACAAACTATGTGATCAAGTTTCTGATGCGAGCGAAGTTGCTAGTGAGACATGCACTAAAATAAATATGGTCATGGTATTTGTTGAGATTACCACTAGTTCAAAGGTGAAGTATGAGAATATTTTTGGTGTTGATACCTGTAAAGGCATTGCTTTTGTGTTAGTTGATGTTGGCCTTGATGCTGATAATTGTAAGGTCCTCTCAACATTGAATGACAGAGCCCCGATATTGCTGAGGGAGTCCATGGCCACCTTAAGAAAAACCTGATTAGTGCTAGGGACCAGGGTCACATTTTTCGTTATGCCACCCATGAGACCCAGAGTTGATGCCGCTGACCCATTTATTGGCCACCAAGGTTGGAGCTGGGCTCACTGAGGTGAGAAAGAACAAAACATGCCCCTGGTTGAGGCATGATGGCAAGACTCAAGTGACTGTCGAGTACCAGAAGGAAGGTGAAGCTATGGTTACAATTAGAGTTCACACAGTCCTCATTTCTATTCAACATAATGAGACTGTCACCAATGAGAAGATCGCTGAAGAACTGAAGGAACACGTGATTAAGCCAGTCATACCACCCCAGTATCTTGATGGCCGCTTTGTTATTGGTGGCCCTCATGGAGATGCAGGGCTTACAGGTAGGAAGATAATCATCCAAACTTATGGTGGCTGGGGTGCCCATGTGGTGTGCCTTCTCTGGAAAGGATCACACTAAGGCGGATCACAGTGGTGCCTATATTGTCAGGCAGGCTGCAAAGAGTGTAGTGGCTTCAGGGCTTGCCCAGCGCTGGATTGTACTAGTTTCTTATGCAAATTATCTGTGTTTGTGGACGCTTACGAGGCAGGGAAGATCTCAAACAGAGATATACAGGCTTTAATCAAGGACAAGTTTGATTGCTGTCAATCTTGATTTGAAGGAAGGCGGCAACTTCAGGTATCAGAAGACTGCTGCCTTTTGGACATTTTGCCAGCGCAGTTTTCCAATTATTGCAGGTGGGATTCTTCCTGTCAAATGATTCATGGATAAGTTTAAGGTACCCAATCTGCAAAGGTTGGTTATTCTTCATGTACTTTAACAGTCAGATTGCTAGTTGAAAGATCAATGATCTGTCCGCAGTAAATGTGTGCTGCTGTATTCAAGCTCTCTTCCCTTTGCTACAAGCGTCACACGCCCCTCATATAGGTGGACAAATTCAGATGGAACATCAGAGATCATTCCACTTATATTTCCCGGATACTGCAGTTACATTTTGCCAAGGAAACCAATGCCTTCAAATATTATTGCAAGATTCCCATTCTTGGTGGAACTTCATCTATATATTTCTATATAGTTTATAACTGAAGTTAATAGAGGCTCAAATGCTTGTTTTTTAATTTAATCATATTTTTGGTTTAAATTGCAATTATTTCTACTGGAGAGTTTTTGTTAAAGATGTTGCCTGGAATCTTGGTTTGTTCCCTGTGGCTTCCACCTGATAGAGATATGCAATTTGATTCTTCAACTTTATTCTTAAAGTCAATTAAATTTTTATATATAGACAATAAAAAAATGAACATAATTTTATTCCTGTGCAGACTCTTGCGAGAGTTTTTCAGCCTTCAGGTGTTGTTTTATCAGTTATTTCTGCAATTTAATTCCTTTTAACTCTTGATTGGAAGGTTACTTTCTCTCACGTACTGCGTGAGGCAAATTACGCTGCGGATTGGTTAGCAGGGCATCTTCATACTCATGATTTTGGTGTTGAAGTGTTGGACACTGCTCCTGTAGATTTAGTTCTATGACTTATGCATGATCTTGTGGGTGTTTCTTACTTTAGATGTGTTTAGTTATTTGTTTTAATCTCTTTTGTAACAAAAAAAAATTGCCAGTGTTTAAAAAAAAGTTAAAAGTGGGCATTTTTTTAATATCATATATTAGTATAATTTTATTTTTGATTAGTTTATTAATTATTTAAGAGTAATTTTTATTAATATACAATTTTATTATATTCTGTTTAATATATATTATAAATATAAATTAAAATTGAGTGAAATATAATTACATTTTAATTTAATATTGAAATTTACTAGTTAAATATGAAATTAATTATGAATATATAATTAATATTCTAACATGCAGAGTGCACTAGTTAAAATGCATCAAATGATGCCAGGTTATAAGCTTTAATTTTTCCTTCCTGTATTTTATTAAATAAAGTTGGGTGTGAGATAAATTAAATATTTATATCTAAATTTATATATTTATTTTATATAATTTAATTAATTTTACATAAAATTTAATATAAATAAAACCCATTCTTTAATTTTTATATTAAATGTATCTAATAAAGTATATAATTGTCAAAATTATTAAAAATATTAAATTATAATGCCTCTTCCAAGTAATGAAATATTAAATTTGTATTATGTTTTCATTTAATAAAAGTTGTATTTTTTATTTAAAATAATAATTAAATTTGTGATAAAATAAAAACAAGAAAAAAATAAAACTGGAAACTTCTTTTTCAATAAAAGGATTGAGGGCACCCTGCCTTGGCGATAAAAGAGAATAAATTTTAACAAATCATCCCAGGAATTATATAATAATAATAATATAATATTTAAATAAAAAATATAATATAAATTTTTTAATTTTTAAATTTTATATAATAAAATATTTTAATATTCAATTATCAATTTTTTAATTAAATGTTAAACTGAATAATTTTAATGTAATACTAAATCAGTATTTCTCTTTTTTTTTTAGTTGTATAAATTAAATATTTTTTTTATAAAAAAAATAATTTTTACATATAAAATAAATAATTTTACATTTTATATAAAAATGAAAAAAAAAATTAAATATTAAATTAAAAGTATTCACGTTATTATCAAATCAGAAAATTAATAATAAGAAGTTAAGAAAATTTTATTGTAAAAAATTTTAAAATTAAAAAAATTTATATTATATTTTAAAATTAAAAAATTATAATATCACAATTAAGTTCAGCCTAATTAAAATTTATCCCAATAAAAGATACTACCCTACCCAGAATGTTAAAAATGCAACCCAACAAACATTGCCTCCTGTAGACAAAAGCCATGGAGGGTAACAAGCCTACAACGGTGATGTGTACGGTACTTGCTTTGGACCATTCCAACCTCTTTTACAGAGCCTGCTCCGTCTGCGAGAGAACTCTTCCGGACACTCCTAATTCTCTCTGCAGATTCTGTGACAGCTTCAACCCCGCCTCTTCCTCCTCTTCCAAGCGTCTGTTTCGCCTCCTTGTAAGCATTTCTTCTTTGGTTCTTGCAGATGGGCCTTAAGGGATTGAAGTGTCGATTTTTTTTTTTAATTTGTGTTTTCTTTTGGTGGGCAGGTTTCAATTGCCACAGATACCAAGGTGCTTAATGTCATCTGCTTTGATAGGGCTGCTAGAGTCTTGTTTGGATGCTCTGCTGATGAGTTTTTTGACTTCGCCAAGATTCACCCTTTTGCTGGTAAATCTCTCAACTTTTTTGAAGAGTTTCACGCACATACACATATGGTTGATGATGAATTAAGGGTATTTGTGTTTCATAGCCGCCAATGCTGGAACAATTCTAGAAGGGGAGATGTTTAAGATGACACTGTCAAAACCCAAGAATGGTAATGCACAACACTTGCGAGCAGTCTCAGTTTTGCCTTTGAGGACTGGTTTCCGGCCAGCAATTGAGACCTTAAGGGAATTGTATGGAGTAAGAGCAAGTTCTTGATTCTTCTCTTCAATTCTTTCATGTATTTTTTAATTGGCATGAGTGTGTGTTTTGCTAGGAACCCTATGTTATTTCCTTACAGGCCAGATGGTTTGAAGATTTCTGTTGTCATTCCTCTGTCTATAGAAGTTGGGACATCTAATATAAGCATTGCATTATTTTAATGGCACTAGAGGATTGAAAATCAAAAAAGAGAAATTCTTCTGTTGTTATTTGCTGTTATCGGTGTATTTTTGTTGATAAATTCTTAGTGCTGAATTCTGTTTATGACACTTGAGAATTCAATACTAATGCTGATGAGATATGAATTTAAGGTTCCAGGTAAAGATTTTAAGTAAACAACTGTTATTGCCCTTGCTTTTTCCCAAATGAATTTTTGAAAAAATATGTGTTTCTTTTTTTATTTTTATTTTATCGGTGAAGAGTTGAGAATGATGTCCTTGAGTTCAGTAGAGCCCAGTATATCACAGCATACAGAACTTAAAAAACAATAAATGTGAGACTATGGTTGATTATTCTGAGAAAATGGAAAAAAATTTAAATGGGGTGATCACTTAGGAGAAATTCCTTCTTTAGTTCTAGTCACAGCAAGCTTCCCTTGCATCCAGCTTTTTAGCATCTGTAATGCAGCTTTTGGCTGATCCATTGGAACCATGTGACCAGCCTCATGCACCTGGTTATTGTCATAGATAATCAAAATTGCAGAAGTTAGAATTAGTTATCATGGCAGGCGCAACAACACACTTGAGAGAGAGGGAAAAAAAGAGTGTAGAAGCCTGACCTTGAGGAAAGTAAGAGGACCATGGCTTTTCATTTGTCCTGCTTCTGCACCCTCAACCACAAATGGAGCAGTTGGGGCGGCTCCAAAATCTTTCTGGCCAGACCATTCCATTGCATGAACCCATCTTGAATTTCCTGCCCAAACACAAAGTATATCAAGAATGTAATCACACAATAAATTACATTATTAGGTTTTAATTTAACCATGGAGGTTTACCAAGCCAATTGCATATGAGATCCTCCTCTCCAGCATAGATAAGCACCCTGATTCCATCCTCAAGAAGAGCAGGAATCCCCGCTTCAAGATTCCTCATCCAGTCCGAAAGCATGGCCTCATAAACCTCAGAACTGCAGGAAACAAAGCTTAGGTCTCCTACGCCTAGAGCATCTCTAACTACTTTCTTGTTCAGGAATGTCTCCATGTCTGAAAAATCATAGCATAATTGCCCCTCACATTCCTTTCGGATATCGTAGTACTGCAGATCAAAGATACTATGAATTTTCATCAAATTGTATAATGCATTTCTCTTCACAAGCAGCATGCCCTCTCAGCTTTTATTTGTTTGAAAAATAGTTGAAGTGCTTCCTTACATTTATATTACCAACAACGTCCATGATCTGAGAGAATATGTCATTGCAATTGACAAAGGCAGTTTCACAAGCAGATTCACCATCTGTGCCTGATAAATCATTCTCAGTTCATTATAATCAACAAAGGGCAGAGCAATTAGCAATTAATTAAAATTCACATGGTACTGACTTCGCTTAACCAATGCAAGGAAGAAAAAAATAACCAATTAATCAAACAACGTACAGGGAAGAATGGAAGCATAATTAGATCTAGGAAGAGAATTACCGCAAGCTTTGATTGCCTGCTCACATTCTGGAACCAACTTGTTAATTCTGTCATATTCGGATTGCTGAATCAACTTGTTGTCCAATGCATAATCCGTGTATGCTTTGTATTGGATACCAGGATCAGTAAGACCATTGCCAATGGCAAATCCCTGTTCACCAATTTTGTATGATTAATATAATTAATCCAATTACAAGCCAAGTAAGAATAATGAGACAACTAAGTGAATTATGGTTTAAGGGAAATTTACCTTGAGGTTTATCTGAATCCCTTCTTTGTTTTTGTTGCCTTGATGAACCCTAGCAGCAAAAGCGGGGATGTAGTGCCCAGCATAAGATTCTCCAGTTATGTAAAAATCATTTTTGACAAACTGGGGATGCTTTTTGAAGAAGGCCTAGAAATTTTATAGACAATTCAAGTGAATATTAAGCTTAGGTAGTTAAGTTCCCGAGTTAACAAATCGTGAACAAGTAATTTTCTTAATAGAAAAAATCTACAATATGAAGAAACAGACCTGCAAGAAATCATACAAGTCATTGCTAACACCATTCTCATCATGACGAATGTCATTATTATCTGTTGTGTAACTGAATCCAGTTCCAGTAGGCTGGTCAACGTATATGAGGTTTGATGCCTGCCAAAGAACAACAAAAATTGTGTATTTGATCCAATGGAACAATATTATTGCCCAGGGCTTAGAGCTATAAGCATATTTTTATTTAGCTTAACAGGGGCAGAAAATTGCATCTTTCGCCTTGAAGCTCAAAAAACTGGCAAAGCAGTGCAATACCTTATCCCAACCAAAGTCATTCCATGCAAGAGAGTTGTTCTTTGAAATATGGAAGGGACCATTTTCATAAAACAATGCCAATTCACTGCTGCATCCAGGCCCTCCTGTTAACCATATGACAACAGGATCATCCTTGCTGTTCCGCGATTCAAAGAAAAAGTAGAACATCCTGCAGATGATATGGAGCATTATTAAAGCAGAGACACAGAGCCAAGAAACAATTCACATACATGATCATATAGTCTTTAATGATTTTACCTTGCAGCTTTTGCATGGGGAATCTTATAGTATCCAGCGTGGTGACCCAAATCCTGAACAGAAGGCCCTGGATCACCAAGAAGATACAAGTTTAATGGTTTCTCAACAATCTGAGGACCAGTTACTAAAGAATCAACATGGGTTGGCATGTTGATAGAATGCTTAGGGAATAAGTTAAACGCTCTTATAAGCTTTTCTGCTTGCAGTTTTGCCAAGTTGGTCGCTGAAGAAAAGTGAAGTTGGTCATGATGATGAGATGTTGCAATTGCATATGAGGAAGATGAAGAAATGGACACATAAAGAAACAAAGAAAGGAATTTGTATGAGAAATTTGATGCCATAATATTGATTTGAGCTGTGGATTTGATAGTTCTGTGAATGGAAAATGAGTTTGGATCTTGATGGATTTATATAGGTTTGATAAGCGATTTGGTGTGTGGGAAAGAGAGAACTAAACCTCAATCACTTTTCTTCTTTAATGTAAAGCCAAGGAATGCTATGCCATTTTCTTACTTAAATTCACCTTATTACGAACTTAAAACATAAATATATAAATTTTATTATATATTTTATATTTTTAATTTATAATAAATTAAATATAAACAAAAAATTTTTAAATTGCTCAATTATGATTTACCCAAATTTATCAGTAGAATGTTACCAATTATCTAATTATAGTATTATCATTAAAGAGAATTCTAAAAAGAGAGACAGATAAGGGAATTCTACCTTTTCAAATCTCAACATTTGCTGTAGGTTGTGTTTGAATTCATATATTTGAAGCTATGAATTTGGATTTGCACTAAATACCTTGTTGGAGAAATTTAAAAAATATAAATTTAGATTTTGATCAAATTCAAGATAAATATAAATACTTTTAAAAAAATAAAGATTTGAAATACTATACTATTTGAAATTTAAAGTCAACTTAAGATATATATATATATATATATATATATATATATATATATATATAAATTTTCATTTTAAATTCAAAATTTGAAATTCTTTTGTTATCCAAATAAGATATTTTTAAATTTCTAAATTTTAAATTCTAATCAAATTTTAAAATCCAAACACACCATTATAGAATTTAATGGCTTTGTTTGAAAAAAAAATTATTAAAAAAATAATTCAATTCTTATATAATTATATTATTTTTTATATAATTTTATTTCTTTTAAATTAAATAAAAAATAAATTCTTTCGCCTAAAATTTTCAAATATGAAAATTTATAAAAAAAATTAAATTAAAATTCTTATGAAATTTTAATTTTGTGGATTAGTGTGAATTGCACTTTGAAATTTTGACTCAACCTTTTTCATTAATTGCACTTAGCAATGACTCTAGTAGTCTTAAAAATATTGAAGAAATAACATATTGATTTCTATTTTCTTTTAATTATTTTTTGGAGAAACCATGTCTTCTTTTAATTTCATATATAAATTAGTAGTTGGGAGTATTTCCTTATCTTAAAAGGTTGGCAATAGTAGCTTTTCAACAATGTTTTAGTCCAAATAAAGTCTCTAAAATTATATGGGGAGAATTAATATAATGGTAAAGACTTAAACATATTTGGTTTTATATACAATTGATATATTATTTAATATTATGATGAGTTTTATTAAAAATCATGAAGTTGTATTTAAAATTATGATATATCTTTTGCATTAATTGAATAATATATAAGATAATTAAGTGTAAGTAAGAATTTCCTATGAACAATTATCATATATTATGATATCGCCTAAAAATATAATAAACCTTTTTAGGAAACTAATGTTGCAATGCCAAAAATATGAATCTAATAATACATTTACATGTATATGGTTTTCTCATTCTCACAACAATTTGCCTAGCTTGACTTAATCAAGCAGCAAAAGGCAGAGAGAGAGAGATGGGGGGTTGTTGTTATGCAAGTGAAAAGAGAGGATTTGAGGGATGATCTTGCGTGCAAGACATCTATTCCCTAAAAAAAAGGGCAAAAGATGTCTCTATGGACTCATCATCATGGAGATGCGTAATAGAAAACATGGAATTCTCTTAACGTTTTAAAGTCTCTGTGACCTGAAAAATCCATAACTTCTCTTCATACACCATATCACCTATATTTAATCCCCTTTTTTGTTATATACATATATATATGAGCATGCTTAGCTGCAAAGAATAAGAGATAGATTCACATACGTAGAGACTAGAGAGAGTTGTTTCATTAAGCTATTTTTGTTGCTTATTCTTGTGAATCGATATTGAAGAGTTGTTATTTCTTAATGTGATCTTTACAAGAGTATTATCATGCTACGAATTTGTTCACCTCCAAGTTATTATGTGATTCTATGTAAGTTAACAGATAAATTTTAATAACTGTCTCTTAACTTGTATGGTTGTAACAGTATAGTTCTTTAACTTTAAAATGTAACATAAAACCCCCTCAATTTTTAAATTTTACATAGTAAAATCCCTCTGACTTTCAGATATTGATTTTTCAGTTAGATGCTGATGTGACCAAATCCAACGTAAGACTTAATCAGCATTTTTCTTTCTTTTCTTATGTAAAGTGTAAAATTATTCTCTTTACACTTAAAAATTTATTTTCTCTATAGATAGAATAATGATTCAATTTATGCATGATTTAAAAGATGAAAGAGAAATGATGATTAAGCATTACGTTGAAACTGTCTAGGTCAACGTCTAATTGAAAACTGGTGATTAGAGGTAAGAGGAATTTTATTGTGCAAAATTTGAAAATTGAAGGAATTTTATATTACATTTTTAAATTGAAAGACTGTAGTATTACAATTATATAAGTTCGAGAACAATTATTAAAATTTACTCGTAAGTTAACTCAGTAATGATTAGCTTCCTCTTTTCTATTCCAATTTCAAAGTGATTCTTGGCAAACAACTAGAGGGACAAAAGTAAAACATTAGCTGCATCCAAGAATGTTCACTATCATCATCGATCTCTAGGTTCTGTCTTCCCTTTCTGCTTTTGCTAATGATTCATATTAAAAATGGTCAACAAACATTTTAGGAAATGTTCTTCTGAAGCTATGCACTTGTGTCTACAAAAGCGGTAAATCATTTGAGTTTTAAGGTATGCATGATGCGTCACACAATCACACATATCTGATTGAATTCATTCAGTTGTGCCAGTGCAATCCAAGAGCAATTAGACAAAATCTCAAAAATGGATAAATTTCAATAACTATCCCTGAATTTATATGATTGTAACAATACAATTTTTCGATTTTAAAATGTAACATAAAATCTCCTTAACGTAAAATTCTTTTGACTTCCAATTACTAATTTTCTAATTAGACGCTGACTTGAATAGTTTGGACGTGACACTTAATCAGCATTTCTCTCCTCTTTTATGCAAAGTATAAAATTATTCTCTCTACAAGTGCAAAATTATTCTTTCTACAACAAGGAGAATGATTCAATTTACACATGACTTAAGAGAAAAAAGAAAAATGTTGCCTACGTGTCACAATAGAACTATTCAGGTCAATATCTAACTGAAAATCGGTGATTGAAGGTTAGAGAGATTTTATTATGTAAAATTTAAAAGTTCGAAAAATTTTATGTTATATTTTTAAGTTGAAGGACTATAATGTTACAAGTATATAAATTCAGAGATGATTATTAAAATTTATCCCTCAAAAATGAATCCCATACATTGTGCACACATCAAAGTCCAGCTAAAGTTAACTGATGAGTTTTAGCTAGAATTGTCTCCAAGATTATAAGATCTCAAATTCAAGTCTCAATAGGAACCAAATGAAAGAAAAAAAAAATTCAGCTAAAATTAGATACTAACTACTTCAGATATTCTTCTGGAAATGCTAAACTAAATTTGGTAAGATAATACATCATACATGCAACCTGTTGCTGTCAGTGAAATGACTTATTCCCATACCATTGCAATCTTTTTTATACAAACAAGGAGTTTGACTGGCATCAACAACAATGCCTCAAGTTAGGTATGATACACATAGCGGCTAGTAACTTTTTTAAGTATATAGGAAAAAGCCACTTTCAATATATAATACAAACATATCTTTTCGTCTCATGTACTCACTGTCAATGGTGAATTCAACAATTACATTGTTATTAATGCCTAGATGCAAGTTAAATGTGCTCAAAGCCCTTCTCTAATTCACCAGCAGAAGAGGAAGGGACTTAAGGCTCAAATTAAGACCTAACTTTAGCAAGTCGGGCCCTTATTTCTTCTAGTTCTTCCTCATCATCAACACCCTCAGCAATGGCTTCTTCCTAAAAGAATCAAAAGAATATTTTACATTTTCTGCTAAAAAGAAGCAGCTGAAACTGGGTTCATTACCTCATATCAATATTTCACACATACCTCCTCAGCTGTTCTTGCTGTCCCAGCTGATTGCTTCACTCTTTCCTTCCTGACTGCTTCTGGTAGCTGTGCAGCAGTCTCACCAGCTATAGCAGTCAAGACCTTGTCAACTTCTTCCTCAATTTCTTCTTCAATATCTTCTGAGTCCAGTGCATTGTCAACAGCATCATTCACAAATTCCTCAATAACCCCTGCCTGCAAATCACAAACAAAAACAATAACAATTACTCGAGAAGTCAGCCGCGATATAAATACAATTACCTAAACATTTCTTTTGTTTTAAGTGAAGAAATAACAACAAATAATAACATCGATAGGAAGCAAGCTTAGGCACATTCCAAGAGCATAATATAGCAAAGAAATAACAATCCACTTTCCGACTGTCCCCAAACTACAATAATGCCAAGGATAAAGAGAAATGCAGCATAGGAGTTCCAGCATACCCCCAAAAAAAAAAAAAAAAACCACCACTCATTCTTTACTGAAAGAAAAATGTCAAATAAAACAACCTTGGTCATTTCTTTGCTAAACTCTTGCATTGTAGCAGCCACTTCTGGAGCCTTCATGAGATTATTGACAAGCTTCATGACCTCAGAACTCTTGGATAAATGGCCCACTGTACGGGCAATTGCTGCAAAATCAACCAAAAAAGGTAAAACAATGAAATGATTACAGGAAATTGAAACAAAAAACAGGATCCATCCCAAATAACATGCAGTAACAAAGACAATAAGCCCACACAAGCTATATTATTTACTTAACATGGCAATCATACAGAATATATATATACATTTTTCTACTTATAATGTAACTGAATATTACGAGAAATCAGAACTGTACAAATTGATTACTCCATTCTGGATTTCACAACAGGATTTTATATAAGAACCTCATTATAACCATCATTTACACCCAAGAGCCACCCCAAACCATACCAGCCAGGTGGGGATGGGCACTTTATCCATCCTGCTCTACTTGTACAAGTACAATCAAAACCTCTGAATTCTCTCACATTGTAACTAATCTCATCATTGGTTCATTGTAAGTATCTTCCAACCACAAATGATGGTGTCCCAACCAAGGGCTTCCCACACAGCAGGCTCCAGGCAGGATCAAAGCTCTACGGCTTTCTCTCTGCACTGCAGGGATGCCATTTCATGGTTAAGCCTATGGCCTCAGGCTCACAATAGAGAAACTTTACAATTGCACCAAGGTGCACCCCCATCTTCCAACCACTAACACTAATATAAACATATTGCAATAAATCCATTCTTTCATTGTTAAGATACATAGCAGCTAAGAAATACTAGCAATTATGGCACCTGATTTCACAAACTTACAACAATTAACAATGGACTGCAATCTTTGGAGGTAAAAGTAAATAAAAAACTGAGTATGAGATGCAACATACCCACACTTTCACCGAGGTGCATTGATATTGAATTCATTTGCGCCTTATTTTCATAAAGCCGGTTCACTGTTCTTCTAGATCTCACAATTTCCTTAGCAAGTGACTGTAATAAATTACAAATGAACATAAAAATAAAGAAAGAATAAGGCCAATGCATATGACATCCACTGTAAGAACACAGTAAGGTTACATGGTCACAACATCCACTAATGATCACAAGATCCACTAACACGTAGAACCTAAATGATTGCAACACATTAACTCAAACAGCTGGTACACATGTGACGGTGCACCAAATTTTCCATTTTATACAAGGAGAAATTGAACATATAATCGTACATTCCCTGACAATTGTGGCTGTTCCTCCACAGGTACAATTATACTCTAGAAGTAGAAGGAGATCCTAAAATAAGAGATTACCATTGGGAGTTTCACATTCCAGATACATGAACACCAAAATTATAGCAGGGTTGGGAAATGGAATGCACATTCACAAAATGGGTTACAAGGTTTTAACTATTAAACTATTAATCAGATATTTAACAACATGAATTACATTACTTTCTTCACAGTTGAGGCCGGAAATCAAAAATCAAATGTAAAAATGTTAAGGCAAATGTGCCATAATGCAAATTGTTAAAAGAGTAACAATACAACTGACCATACTGAAAAAAGAGGACAACTCTTTTCCTTCAATAGCATACTCAGCTACAAGTACTACAAATGCAAAACCAAAAAGCAAACCAACAGCACCATTTCACTGTTTGGTGGTTTAAGCATTTTTTAGGGGACAAAAAGTTTGAACTTTCAACAAACCCAGAGGCAAATATAAAGTGTTGATGCAAATTTAGCAAAATAAAAAACGCATCCCTTTATTTTTGTTTAATAACAGTAGAACCATAGCAATCTGTTGTGCAGGTAAAAGCAAAGAGATAAAATTGATCAATCAAATAAACTAGAAAGCCAAAAGGATGCCATAGCAGAAATACTTTATTGAAATGGATCAACATATAGAGGAATTCATTTTGATGTTGCTACAAGCATCAGTACCTTGGCAGAACCGATGTCATTCCTCTTGGCAGCATCTCTGATTGCTTTCTGCACACTTTTCTCCTCTTTCTGTATATCTAAAATTGAACCAAACTAAATCCATAAAAATAACGCTAAGCCAAAATAAACAGTACCCACTGCCCCAAACCGCAGATCCATGTGACAGAAACAACCCATCAAATACAAACCCAAAGAAATAAATAACAAAAATTCGAGAAATTGCCTCGGATTTGGCGTTCGATATTGCGACACTCTTGGCGGAGTCTGCGCTGCCAATCTCTCAATTGCTGCTGTGGGTTCTGTTTCGGCTTTATCATGTTCATCATTTTCTCCATAATTTTTTTGGGCTTTTTTTCTCTCCTTTGCTTCTTATGGGTATAACAGAGGATAATGCTATCGTTGTTGAAGATTGCTTTCGACTGATCAAAATTCAATCTTTTCGCTTTTTTGTCTGTGAATTTTGAGAACCCAAATAAGAAAATCAATTGGGCTCTTTTGGTTTTGTTCTTGATTCGGCCTCTGCCGTCTCCTACGCGTCGCAGCTGGAAAGGCGACAGGTAAATGAGATGCACCTTTTTGATTTTTATGCTACTGCGGTAGAAAATTCAAACAACACGTAGCAACAACAGAAAATGTGTCGTTTATTGAGCGCAAGCCCATTGCTTTTGTGTGAAATTTTCCTTGGGCTTGCAACTGAAAGCCCAATTCATGCTATTATTATTTATTTAAATTGGGTGATCTATTCGGCCCATTGAAAAAAAAAGTCTCTATTTCAAAGCCGATTTATAATATATTTGGCCTTTCATGTTGTTCACAGTCTTCCCTATATATGAAACTGGACATTTATTGATTGGGTAAGTGAGTCAAAGAACTTTAAGTCGCTGTTTGACCTTGCATTTTGAAAGTCTAAATTTATTTTTTTAATAAAAATATTATTTTTAACTATTATTAAAAAATAATTAAAATTTTTTATTTTATTATTTTAAAATTTTTATGATTAAAGCTTATTAAATCTAATTTTAAATTTTTTTTAATACTCTCTAACTAACATATCTAAAAAAATAATGTTTTTCAATAGTAATTTTAATCATAATATAAAATAGACCCTAAATTTTTAGAAATTAAAAAAATTGACTTATTTAATTGGAAATACGTAAGGGGGTGCAAATGATCGGTTCGGTTCCAAACTGAACAGAATCGATAAAACAGAAAATTAAAAATAAAAAATTTTTAAAATCAAACCAAATCAATTGTTAAGAAAAAACCGAACCGAACCAACCGATAAATATCGGTTCAGTTCAGTTTTAAATCTATCAAACTGAATTTTATAAAATTTCATATTTTCAATATTAAATCTCAATAACAAAAACGTAAAAAAAAAAATTTAGAAATCAAAACTCAAAAATCTTAAGGTTTCCTGGATATATATATATATATATATATATATATATATATATATATATATTAGTAATTTCGGTTCAGTGCGATTTTTTTTGTTTTTTATGAAAATAACTGAATTAAACCGATTAAAATTTAAAATCAAACCGAATTGATTCGATTCAAATCGATTCGATTTTTCAATTTAAACCGGAATATGCTCTCCCTTATAAATATGTATCCAAATCTTAGGAAATGAAAGATCATTTTTTTTCTATTTTCCAGAAAGTAAGTTAAATCAAACAAAGCTTTAAACTTGGTCATGGTTGAGTTTGAATTTAAAATTACACTTATTTAACTTGAAATTGAGTTTGAAATAAATTTTAAAAGATTTTTTAAAGAAAAAAAAAACTCAATCATCAAATGAAATGGAAACCAAATAAAAAACAGAAGGAAATCTTGCAATTCAATTCTAAATCCCTAATTCTAAGTTACAATATTTATAAGTTTTTAATCCCTTTCATAATAAGTAAATAAAATTTTAATCGATAAAAATTTTAATTTTTGATTTTATATATTATGAGATCGTCAAATTGTACCCATAAGAAGCAAAGGAGAAAAAAAAAAGTGAATCCATTTTAGAGTGATTATCATTGTCAAAATATTAAATCCACCTATCATAATTTTTCCAATCTAAATCAGGGGATACAAGATTTAATTTGTTGTGTGGATTGATTTAGGGTTTTTTTGCATAAATGTTTTTGCAATAATTATTATGCTAATTAAAAATTAATTAATTTTTTAGGATTTTTCTGATTTAAATTTAATCATTATAAATTAAAAATACAAAATATATAATAAAATTTACATATTAAATATATAAATTTCATATATTTATATCATAAATTTATAATGAATCGAGAATTTTTATAGATTTATTTATTTTAACAAAAATTTTATTAGTTGTAATTATATATATATATATATATATATATATATATATATATATATATATATATATATATATATGTGTAATTGATTTTGATTGAAAATCAAATTTAAAATCTCACTATATTAGAGATGATTTTAGTTTAGCTTATTTTTCTTTTAATATAAAACATATATTTTTTTCTCATTTTATGTATTAAAAGGTTTTAAAATAAACAAAGAGACTCTAATTTTCTGAATTATAAAATAGATGTTTAATTTAATTTAATTTATTAATTTATTTTTTAACTATATATAGCATATAATTATTTATTTTTTAGAAGCATATAAATTTTAAAACTATTAAATTAGGAAATGGTGTTTATAGTATATTATAAGCGATTGAGTCATTAAGAGTTAAACCCCACATAACCTCTTCATATGCTAAATCATATTGATATACTATTATAGCTAAGAACGTTGTAGGACATGACCTAATTGATAATGTAATCCTCAATAATAATATGAAGAAATCTATAAACAATGAACTAGTATCCAAACTATATATACACATCATATACCTAATTTCTAATTATAATTAGCCTTCTTAATTGTCCCATCTTGCTTTATGTATATTGAGACATCATTTATTCCTTCAAAGAGACATCAAAACTGATTAAAATTTAAAGATATAAAATATTTGGTGAAATCCATCTATTAAATATATTGATCTCTTATATTTATATCTTGAATTATAATGAATCCAGTTTGGAAAATAATTTCTCTTTTTATTGTACTGAATGAAGGAAAAAATTTTAGAAATATCTATGGTATCCCCCACCCTTTGTTTTACTGTTGGATGGAAAATTAATCCCTTTAGATTAGGGTGCATTTGTGTTAAAACCCTCCTCATGAATGAGGACTCTACTACTCGAAACTATGTCTAAGTGTGGGGTGTAAGTGCACATTACTACTCGACCAACCCTGCATAAATAAGAAAAATTATCATAATTTAATTAGTTAGAGAAGCTACACCAAAATTTCCAACTTGGAAAAACATATATGCATGCAATAGTCTAAAAAGTTCTCCATTTCCACAAGGGGCACCATCTAATTAATTGTGTCGGTAGGGCATCTAAGTCCTGGACTTTGAATTTTGAAGAGCAATATAGCAGTAGTTGTCCTTTGAAAAGGATTGTGAACTGCAGAGAAACCTAGCAACTTCTAACTAATCCTGAAACCCCACCTTTGATTCTTCTTCATATGTGCCGGGGAACATCACATGCCAGTCCATTCATTGCCAGAACTATGATTTTTTTTTTTTCCTTTATTTCTTGCTCCCAGCCTTTGCTGAATTAATAAAAAGATTTATTTAATTTATAAGTCAAAAATTCAAGTTAATCATATTAAATATAAACATTTTAACTTTGAATAAAATTAACCCTCAATTTAAATAGTTATCGAATTCAAATTATTTTTAATTAATTTTTTTTAAAAAATATTTTTCATAAAAATATTTTTTATTATTTAATTACAATATTAAACTAATGATAAATGTTTATTTTGTAATATATTAAGAGTTTTCACATTTTAATAAAATTATTAAAATTTAAAAAATTACTTTAAAAAAAAAAGTCATATTCCTTAAAAATGACTTAATTTTCCCTTCGATCATGAAAATATTTTTCATTAACTTATTTTTTAAGTATTTTAAATGCTAGAAAATATGAAAAATATTTTTCAAAATAATATTTTTTTCACAAAACAAGCAGAGCTTAAATATACTAATTAATTAATCGATTAATGCAATGCTTCAAAGGAAAATTCTCATGTTGAGAATGTGAGGAACTAAGTTGTTCTCATGCAAATGCTAATAATAAAGCAGGTATAGCTATAGCCATCATGTAATGGTGTCATGGTGAGGTCCATGAGGACAAATGTGTTGACAGATTGGAAATCCTATTGTAAAAGACTATAGTGGTCATAATTTAAATCTTGATTAAAGATAACATGAAAGCTATATTTTTATTAATTACGACAAGCAAATTATAATAAAGCACAAGCGAATCGAATATGTATTTAGTATATGTTTACACGCTTAAAAACAATAAGATAATCAAAAGTAAACCGAGCACAACATAAGACATATCTAACTAAATTGGATTTAATAGATGTCATGATAATTCATAAGCGATTCGAGAATATCTCTTGAATGAAAATTTGAATTGTAATTATCATAGGCTCTTTTCCGTAACAACTTTTAACGTAATATTTAGTGTTTTAATTCTAGTTAAAATATCATTTCTCTCATTTATACTATTCGATAACAAAATATTTATACTGATATCTAGTGATTGAGGGAGTAGTTTATAAAAAGTTACTCTTCTAGCTTTTAGAGATTAAGAGAGTATTTTTTTTTCTTTTTTATGTATATTTAATTGCTAATCTAACTGTTATTTTTACGGAACACTTCTATTTTAACAATTATATAAATAATTAACTATTAACAGCTAATATCTAACAGCTAATAACTAGTTTAACAACTAACAACTACTAAAACAACTGACAACTACTATAATAGTTAATATTGCAGAAAAAGACTATAGTTTTAAATAATTATATATGCATGTAAAAGGATTTAAGTATTAAAAATTGTGGTAGTATATATTATATATCAGGATTTTTTTTTCTAAATCTGATTTATTATAAACTTAAATGTATGATAGAATTCATATATTAAATACACAAATCTCATATATTTATATTTTAAATTTATAATAAACTGAGTCTAAATAATAATTTTCCCGAAAAAATTTTACATAGACATTAGTTGCCCTTATCACCTATATACATGACATGGTTAGGATTTTCGATCATATAAAATTATAGATTACCTTCTAAAGCTTCCTACATATATTAATAAATAAATAAATATTGTACAAAAGTAGAGATCAATTTGGGATTTTTTTTAATATCTTAATGTATTTTTGTCTCTTTTATCTCTTTTTTTTTCTTCTTCTTATCCATCCATATTTATCATTAATTAATTATCCTAATGCATTGTTTATCTATGTCATGTTAGATTCGTATCTTGTCAAGTTGTCGTTGCCCTTTTGATATCCTTCTTGACATACATATATTAAGTTTTGTTGGGGCGCGAATTTATATAATTGGATTACAGAGAGAATTGTTTAGATAGTTTGGCGATAATCCAATTGCTACAGCTATATTCGTAAAACATAGCATTCTCTTTTCATAATATTATTAAATGAAAAGATTTCAACTCAAGATTTCTTCATCTCGTTTTTTTATTTTTTTTTTCAAAGATATATAAAAGGATTGGAGAGTGAATGACTCCAACCTCATACCTATTAAGTTTGAGTTATGCCATTTGACAGTAAAACTAAATTGTGCTAGGCATGGACTGTAAAAAAAAATAATTAATTTTACAACTCATTTTTTACAAAATTATAAAATTAAAGTCATTAAATTTTTTGCATTTGATAATATTTTGATTAAAGTTTTATTTTTTTAAATTTAATTAATTTAACAACTGATTTGATTATCAATTGTTATTTGTAATTAGCCTTACTGCAACTGACTAGATCAATTGATAAATCGATTAGCAACCAATTTGGTTGCTAATCCAAAATTTTTTTTAGTGATCCCATACCTCTTAAGGGTTTAAAGTTAGTGTAATATGTTATCCAATGAAAAATTGAAGCTATTACATCGAAGGGAATTGATTTATTATTAGAAGCAACAAACCCAGTTATTAATTTCATTAATAATTGAAGATTTCTTATCATTAGACTAAGACTTGGTGATTATGTAATTATCATAAACAATTAAAGGTTTCTTATAATTAATTAGCAATTGAATGATTATGCAAGTGTGTATCTTAAAACCAGAATTGATTTTTAAAAAAAAATTCTTACCATGTGTTTCAGCCGCAAAATTATAATGTTTTTTTTGATTAATTGGCTGCCAGTACGTCTCATTCCATCAGTTTATAAATTTGGTCTTGTTTTTCGGTTATTGGTGCAAAGCCAAAATTTTTGAAAAAGGGTGGATTTGAGATAACCGTTGCCGGAGCTTTCTTCTTGATTTGTCGACGACAAACATACCCCACAATCGATCATGTAAGTAGGCCATGGCCGGCCGAAGCCGAAGAAAACAACAATATATATAGGCCCTACTCTCTAATTTCCATAGTGCAGTCTACAAAAGAGGCTTTCTCATGCAAGAAAATGTGCCAATGAATATTGGCTTTGATAGCTACGTCTTACCAAATTAGTTTTAATTTGAATTAATATTCTGTCTTTTCCTATTATAAAATAAATCTCTTTATTCCAAAAATAAATCTCTAATTATTTATTTCAGGATCACTAAATAATTTAGTTTTTAGTGTACTATATACTTACAGGAATTCAATTATCCCAATAATTATGGGATGTGGATCATATCTTATTGTGAGAAAAAGAGTATATGCTTCATAGCACTAATAAAACCTCTGTCATGTCATGTGGGGATTTGGGAGGGACGAATATTATAAATATGTCAAAATAACAAAAAAAAAGACAAATATTATAATTAAATATCCAATTATTTATTTCAGGATCACTGAATAATTTATCTCTTTAATTTCTTGAGAAAGTTAAGTTAACGAAATGATTTCTATTATGTAACTTTAGGAATTATGCATGACTTCACAAAAATCATTGATATTTATTTTAGGAAAATTTTTATTTAGATTCAATTTACCATAAATCTAAGATACAAATGTATAAAATTTATATTTTTAATTGGTGAATTTCTTCATCTTGAATTCATAATAAATCAAAATTAGATAAAAAAAATCATTTATTTTAATAGAAGCTGGCAAGCACTTTTTTTTCTCCTTTTTCATATTTTGTTGGAACCCAATTGTGCATTCTTTTTAATTTATAATTTATAACTATATTTGATATAAAATTCACACTTAAGAGCCCAACCCAACAACTGAGTTCCTTGTTTCTTGAATTCTATTTTTATGCATGCTTCTAAGCAATCTTAGGTTCCCGAGCAGGAAACAATACACAGGATTACATGCTTTTTTAAGCAAATTGCTCTTAAAATTCTTTTCTGAATATATATTCTATCTATCACTTTGTCAAACTTTAACGGAAGTTGCAGATATCTCAACATCTTGTTTAATTATTGAACGAAGAAGAGCCTTGAAAGATTGCCACATAATTAGAGCAAGTAAAAGAAAAAATATATATCTATATATATTTCCCGAGTAGTCAAGGTTAATTGATCAGGCAGGTGAACTGATTTGGATTCACATTATTACTTACCTCAACTGCCTCAACCCATATTTCTTTAAAATTCATAAGACTAATGGAAGATCAATTTTTAAAGAAATGTTCACGTAGAAATTACAATTTTAAAAACGACTTTAATAGCAGTATCAAATTGTCGCATACTTAATAGATTAGACTAAATTAATAAACAATACCTTTAAGAGGGTATGTTCTAAACTATATGGTAATACATATAATGTATAAACATTCTTAGGTTGACATTCTAATGAATAAAAGATTAAAGAGTGGATAGGGGTAGGTTAAGTTACATATACTCAATTCATAATTAATTCTAATTGTTGAAAACAAAATCTTAAGATCGAATGAGTTAGTTTTGAGAAGTCAAACGTTGTCATGTCAGAATGGTAATAGATTATAACAGTGACATGGAAGAGAGGGATTTTATTATTATTATTAATTTTTTAAAGATTAATTTCATGAGTATAATAGATCATGTTAAAGTAATTCAAACCCAACCCTTGATCTTGGCATAATGGTTTTTTTTTTTTAAACAATTTTCAAAGGGTTGATCAAATTCCCAATAGGCTTTTTAATGGCTTTGAGTTATTGTTAGCAACCATATATAATCTAACATCTTGTATCGATCTATTCCTTTCTAAGAGTTTTCTTACTTAGATATGATCTATCATGTATATGGTGGGGTATACTAATAAAATATATCAGTTTCACATATTTATATTTTGAATTGATAATAGATCGAATTTAGATAAAAATTTACTGTTTCTATGATTTTTTCTGACCTAGACTCAATCTACCACAGATCTAATACACAAGATGAGAGATCCACCAATTAAATAAGTAAATTCCACATATTTATATTTTAAATTTATAGTCGACTAGATGTAAATAAGAATTTTTCATATTTCTAACTCATGATTAATATTTCTTGAAAAGAATCTACAAGAAGAAAAAAAAATCTAATCTTAGTTATATAAATTCTTTTTTTCGCTATTTAGCTCTATTAAGTAAGGGTTTGAATGAAGCATGGACAAGAAAAGCGTGTTTTCATTTTTGCACTATATTAATTGCAACTACTCTAAGCTCTGTTTGGCACAGTGGGAAAGCCTAGGAGGGACATGCAGTAACAAATGATTATCAATGGCACTGAAGTGTTGGCTTGCCCAGGTGAGCAACCATAGCAAACAATCTTTCTTCATTTATCACCAATCTTTCTCTCTTTCTTTCTTTTTAATTTTATTTTTACTTTTTTTTTTTTTTTTTTTTTGTCTCCATGTATAACTCCTCATCAACCAACTCATCACCTTACTTGAGCTGTGGGGCCCTTAATACTCCTATTTATACCCACTAGCTGTTTAGCCATTTTCTTCAAAGTTTGTATTCTATCCCATTAATCATCCTACAAAAGTCCTTCAATCTCTATCTATCTTCATGGCTTCTCTTCTTTATCTTCTACTCATTCTAATGATCCCTTCAAGCAACAATGCTCAAACTCCACCTTCACCTGGCTACTACCCTAGTTCCAGAATTAGCACTATAGGATTTGATCAAGGTTATAGAAACCTTTGGGGTCCTCAGCATCAAAGACTAGACCAAGGCACATTAACAATATGGCTTGATACTTACTCAGGTCATCCCTTGATATGTTAATTATTATCTTCTTTGCTCTTTTCCATTTCTATATACACTTCTTGTTTGATAAAATCTTAGATAATTAATTATGACTCTTACTTGCTATATGTACAATTGTATTAATGGAAAATAGGAAGTGGGTATAAATCACTTGAGCCATATCAGTCAGGATATTTTGGTGCTGCCATCAAGCTTCAACCTGGTTACACTGCAGGAGTCATTACATCATTCTATGTGAGAATTAATCAATTAAATTTCATTTCATTACAATGGCAATTATATATTAAGTTAAATAATGGCAATTATATATTAAGTTAACTAAGTTGTGTTTAACTTTGAATTTATTTGATAAATTATTACTAATGGCAGCTTTCAAACAATGAAGAACATCCTGGAAACCATGATGAAATTGATATTGAGTTCCTAGGAACAACTCCAGATAAGCCTTATACTTTGCAGACCAATGTCTATATCAGAGGAAGTGGGGATGGAAGACTTATTGGAAGAGAAATGAAAATCCATCTTTGGTTTGATCCTACACAAGATTTTCATAAGTATGGCATTCTGTGGACCCCCAGTGAGATCCTGTTAGTAACACCTTAATTTACTGTTTTTGGTTTTTAGTAGCACTTCAATTTATTATTTTTTCATTAAATTAGCTATACAATTTAAATAATTTTCCATTTTCATTAGTCTTACCTCTCAAACTCGAGACCTCCTCATATAAAAATAGTAAGATTTTACTTTTCAAAATTAATTAGTAATGATTCTTAAAATTACTCATTTTAATTAGCATCTTTTAATATATATGTACAAAACTAACGAATCTTTAGCTCAGAACTGTGAGGTCTCGAGTTTCGAGTTTGAACTTGATCGAAACTAATTGTGCATTCACGTTAGAGTTTTCTTGCAAGTCAGAAAAAGAAAATAGTTAGTCTCGTGAACCTGAAATTTGGAAGGATTCATTCGTTTTTGGTGATGTGAAATGCAGATTTTTTGTCGATGATATTCCTATTAGAAGGTATCCAAGAAAAAGTGATGCCACATTTCCACTGAGGCCAATGTGGGTTTATGGCTCAATATGGGATGCATCATCGTGGGCCACTGAGGATGGAAAATACAAAGCAGATTATAGTTACCAACCATTCATTGGTAGGTATCAAAATTTCAAAATTGGTGGGTGCACTGCAAATGCTCCTGCTACCTGCCGGCCACCCTCAGCCTCTCCATCTGTCTCCGGTGGCCTCAGCCAGCAGCAGTACTCGGCCATGGAATGGGTTCAGAAGAATTACTTGGCTTATGACTATTGTGCGGATCCAAAGAGAGATCACACCGAAACACCTGAGTGTTAGCGCATCATATTCATATATATGATTCTTGGCTTATGCACACAGTCAATATTGTTGTTATATTTGTAGTAAGTTAAGCTGTGTTTCAGATTTTCAGTTGTAAACCGTTTGCAACTTGGAGTGTTCTTGAGATGGTCCCACTTGCCAAGAATTAATGGGTGCAAGAGTAGTTGATCATCCATGCCTCCAAGATTTGATTTCAAGGCCTTTCTATTTGTTTTTCTTGTGCTATGGTTTTGTAAGCATTATTGGTGGAATAAATAATTTATTGTCTGTTGCTTTTTATAATAAAGTAGTAACTCAAACATGTCTGATATAATGGTAAATGTGCATTACATCCCATAAATTGATTAAAATATTCAATTCGTGCAATTGGTAATTTTGAGAAGATCTATTTTTTAAATCCAACGTTTGATTAATCTTTCATCAACTATAAAACAAGGGGAGATACCTAATAACAATGGTAAGTATAAACATGATGAGGACTGAAATTCCTAGGCTTCAGCACTATGAGATAAGGGATACAATATGGTTCTGAAATTTCTGTCAGGGAGTGGATATGAGCATGGGCATTGGATGTTTGGATTGACTTTGCCTCTACTAAATGGAAAGATTGTCAAGTGGGAAAAGAATGATTAATTATAAATGTTGCACTCAATTTTCCTTCACAAAATGGAATTATATATATATATATATATATACACCTGTGAATTTTAATTGTCTAATAATTGCCTAAGTCTAAGGTGGATTTCTGCTATTGCACATGTGAATTTTGATTTTTGACCATTTTAAGCGTGACTTGTCTTCCTTTTAGGTCCAATTTTGAGTTAACTAATTAAACTTGTGAATGATCAGTAATACCAAAATTTGCCCATTCTAAAGGCTAATCTAGCAATGCAATAGTATATAGCTTCATCAACTTGCTCATGGAGACTTTTTTTCCACTTATTTAATTGAAGTATACATTTGTGATCCTGCCTTTGAATTTGGAGTGATTGACAAACATAAGGAGTAATATTTCAAAATTTACTAATTTAAAATTGTAACTACAATTTAATATTTATTATATAATTTTTTATAATTATAAAAATGAGGCTCGGGACTACCGGTTGACGTTCTCAATTTAACTTTATCTCATAGGAAGGAACTTACCATCAAATCCCAACGAGATAAACTATTAAACAACTTGTTGCTGCTCATTGTCCTTTTAAGTAGAGATAATATTTAATTATTATATTAATGAGAGAATCGAATTAGGATATAGTAAAGTTATCTCACCAAGTTAATTATTATACTATCACACAGTCGATGATAATATTTATTATACAAGTGAGAATAAAATAATGCTAAGAAATTAATGAATCATAATTAGCCAGAATAAAATGTCTAATAAAGTATGTTAAAAGATTATATGGAATATTTTGATTTGATGTTGAAGGCTAAAGAGTTTCTCTATGTGTGTTGTTCTCTCAGTTCTCCCATCACATGGATATTAATCCTTTTCTTTTGCTTTTCAATGAAGTAAATTTCTATATTTTAGAATTCAAAAATATTAAATTTTATAAATTAATTAAAAAATTTTAGGCAGAACAATTACTATGATTATTTAATAGGGTAAAGTTTCAGTCTGTAATTAAAAATCTTAAATTAAAACATTACTTATGATTACAAATATAAATTACAAAGAATTAATATTTAATCCAACTGTTACCATTCTAGAATGGGCAAGCCACCCAATTCAGTTAGAACCTAATTTTACTTTTCCAATGGTTAGAGATAGTCAAAGATATATTATCCACTTGATAAAGTCAGATGATATTTATAATTTCTTTAAAAAAAAGAAAAGAAAATAAGACTTCCAAATGGGAAAGGCCCATTCTTGGGTATGTTAGAAGTAACATTTTCAAAGACTTAATAACCAATAAATTAGAGGACATTAAAAATATTTTTAAAATATATTAATTAAAAAAATTAAATTTAATATCTTTTTATAAAAGTTTTAAATAATTAAATAATCTTTACTAATTGTATTTGAAAATTGTGCCAATGGGTGATGGATCTTATTGGAACTTGCCAATTTTGTCCTAAATCTATGGAGTAACAAATAATTGGGCTTTTTCCTTTTTGAGTGAGCCATAAATCACATTGGGCCAATTCTTATTAACTAAGGAGTGAACTTGATTTATCATGAACTGTAAAAGAAAGTTGAATTTCATGGAATGGATACTTCTCCCCCAAATGTGTTTGGATGATGCGAAAGTAGTTTTTTCTTTTTTTTTTCTTTTTTTTTTTTTTTAAGTAAGACAAGGTAGTCGAAGGTGATGTATTAAAATCTTTTAATTTATTAATTGAATAGTTGAAAAAGTGAAATTTTAAGATAACTAAAATTTTAATTATGTATCTCAAGAGTTTAAATTTAATAATTTTAATATTGTTTAAAAATTAAATTTCAAAGTAAAAATAATTTTCCAAGGAGTTTTCAGGAGAATGTTGTAATTGAGAACAAGTTTCTGATCAATGTAATGTTTAGAATACAAAAATTTTTCAATTTGGCTCAATCAATTTATGGTATGCAATTTCTCTCATAATAAATGGAGCTGCATGCTGCATGGGAAAATATTCATTCTCAAAGGATCAGTTTGTCTGTCTGGTACCACACTCGTGACTAAACCTGACCAAGTTTTAGGTGAGAAATTTATTATTTGGTCTCTTAATTTTAGCTATATTATATTTTAATTTATAAATTTTAAAAATTAATTATTTAATTTCTAAATTTTATATTATATTATATTTTAGTTCTTAAAATTTTAAAAAATAATTATTTAATTCTTAAATTTTGCATTATATCAAATTTTAATCTTTGTAATTTTAATATATAGAATAATTTAATTTTTCTGTTAATGAATGAAATTATTGTAAATATTAAAATTACATAGGCTACATTATTCTATATATTAACATTAAAGAGACTAAATAATTTATTTCTTAAAATTTAAAGATCAAAATGTAACATAATATAAAATCCAAAGACTAAATAATTAATTTCTCAAAATCTAAGAACTAAAATATAATATAGGTCAAAATACAGAAACTAAATTATAAATTTCCCGTTTTAGTTTAGATTTGGACAGGAATCGGTGGTTTGGGCCATTTTACAATTCAAATTGATTTCAATTTGAAATAGTTTTTGTTCAAGACGGTTTTAGTTCAGTTTTGGACAGAAATTACAAGTTCAAACAATTTTATGATTCAAATCGATTTTGGCTTGAAATAATTCTGATTCAAAATGGTTTGATATGATTTCAGTCCAATTCTAATTCAGTCCTTAATTATTTATTCAAATTATAATAAATTTAGACATCATTTATTTAGTTTATAATATAAAAATATTAAAAAGACCCAAATATAAGCTTCATATAATTAAAAAAAAAAGAGAGAATCTTTTAAATTGTATCAGTTTTGATTTGAGATTGTTGGTTTGGATCAGCAATTCCAAGCAAATTCTATGATCGAAGCCACAAAAAATGAATTCAAATTTAAAGAATAATAAATTTAATTTAAATTTTATAGATTAAAATCTGTTATCTGATTTTATTTATATAAATACTTAATTTACAGGTGAACAAATTTTAATTTAAATCAAATCAAAAAAATCAAAATCAAATCAAATTAAATCAATTTAATTAAATTAATTTTATTCAATTTGATATTAAAATATTTTATATATAAATTTTATTTATATAAAAAAAAAATTTTAATAAAAAAAGAAAAAAAAAAAAATAAAATAAATATAAAAAATCAAATAAAAAAAAAAAAAATTTTTTAATAATTTTAATTAATTTTTATTTTATTTCATTTATATTTAATATATATATATATATATATATTATATATATATATTTTAATTAATAATTAAAATTAAAATTAACAAATAAAAATTAAAAAAATAAAAAAAAAATTAAAAAAAAAAAAAAATTAAAAATAAACATAAAAAAAAAAAAATAGAGTTATTTAAATTGATTTAATTTTTTATCTATTACAGTTAGATTTAATTTTTAAAATATATAATTTAATTTTTATAATTTAATTTAAATCGAATGGCCGCCCTAAACTCATGAACTAAAATTATTGACATAATCAGATAGTAATTTGATGTGCGATTCAAATGGGCCTCTGTGACCGATGTACCCGTGACCACCGCCCTGACACGCTTATCAGTATTTTAAAATTTTTCCACCCCAACACACACCCTCCGCTATTACAATTTACAAAACACTACTCCCTTCTTTATTTAAAGTTCTGACACCGCCATTTGTCACTTCCTTTTTTATGGTTCTGTGCCTACAAATTGTCCTTTTTTAGTATTAAAAAAGAAGAAAGTAAGCAAAAATGCTCATTTTGAGATGTACCTTTCACAGCACAAAAAAATTATGCAGGTGGGAAATGTTGATTTTGCACTTACTTTTACACATCTTTTCGCACATCTGTAATATACCAAATCCTAATTTAATTAAGTCTATAAGGTTTAATAAAACTCACTTAAATTTAATAATAATTTTTATTTTTATTTTTATTTCTATTAATAATTTAATCTTCATATTTTATTTGTATTCATATATTAAAAATTAATTTATTAAAAAGAGTAAAATATGAACTAAATTATTAATAAAAATAAAATTAAAAAATCGAATTGTTACCAAATTTATTAAGCAATTTGTAAATTTATTTTAGTTCAAGGACTTCCCTATAATTTACCCTAAATCAAGGCATGAGCTGCAACTACACCGCTCTAAGTTTTTACATGATAATTAAAAAGTAATTAAATTATTTATATTATAATAAAATATTTTTTTATTTGATTAAATTAAAATATCATCTAAATAATATAATAGCAAAATGATAGATGTTAAATAAATTTTAAAACATTATATAAATACTTATTATATTTAATAAAAATGAGATTAAAATTTAAAAAAATAATAATTAAAAATTCTTCATATTTTTAAAACAACATAAATTATAAATAAAATTACTTAAAAAATAACAAATAAAAGTGAATACAAAGTATAAAAATAAATTATATATATATATATATATATATATAGAGAAGACAATGAACAAAATATCCGACTCTAAAGTCGATTATTATTTTTAATGTACAAATTAATCTTTAATATTTCCGTAATTTTTAATTAAAAAAATAAAAAATATTAATATATGAACTTTTTTTAGCTAACAAAAAATTGCAGTGATGAACTTTTTTTTTATATATATTTACCATTTTTTAACCAATCGTTGTCAGCCAACTCAGCGACCAAGTCACGTGACCAAAAAAAACTTTAACCTCTGCCACGGTAGAACCCACCACATCTACAGTTACATGCAGTCGGAAAATCCAGCTGTACTCCATAATGTTTGATTACATGCAACTCCACGTTGGCAAAAGCATAGATGTATTAGCTGGCAGCCCGGCACTAATCTCTGTTCTGTGGTCCACAAATCAGAACCATCCACGTGCCATCCTCTCATTTGTTCAAAACCATCACAGTCCTATGCGATCGATCCAGCTTCTGTGCCAGGGCATAAAGCACGTGCCACGTCGCGTCCCCTTCTTGTATTTGATTGTTGAAAAGTAAGGCCCGCTTAACTGCTGGGTCCCACAGGTTTTTCTGGATCGTTGACAAATTAGTGGCTGCCACGCGTTCCAAGATCCTTCCTAGTTTTGCTACGTCCTTTTCCGCAACCGTGAGGGATATCTCCGGCCACGGAACGGTGGTGGGGAATGGCAACCGTATCCCATCGGCAATAATCACCGGCACGCATCCCAACGCGACTGATTCGACCAGTCTAGGACTCCATGGGGCCCACCCCAATGGACACAAACAAAACACCGACCTTGCTATCTCCGACTGGTAACCGGCAAATCTATGCCTCTGCAAGTAGAACCTCCGGTCGCCGTTGAACCTCCTCCATATCTCCGTCCTTACCTTCCTAGAACATCCAAAATCAAAAACCCAATAAAGAAATCAATCAAAAAGATAATTACAGATAAACCATCTACGAAAATGATTGACGAAAGAGTTCGATTTGATTACCTGCTGTAAAAGCGACCACTAACGTTCTTAGGATGAACTTCCATCTTGCCTCTAAAGAACACCCAAATGTCTCGCCGGCCGGTCAACGGAGCTTTTTGAGGGGTTGAGCGCACAATTTCCGGAGAAACATAAGGTGGTATCACCAAGTTCTCCACGTCTTGACATGGGTGGTCATATTTGACGCCAAAAGTCTGTAATATGATTGACTTCTTCAAAAACTCTGGTACCCCATCCTCCATAGCTCTCTCCTCCTTTAAAAACACCAAAACTCAAATTCAAAAAACAAACCTTTAAAAAAGAATTAACGTCATGAGATTTTGATGCGTATTTTGCATACCAGAGTGTGGAAGCAAGAGCCAAAATCGTGAGAGGCAACAAAGACATGGTCAGCTCCCTGGGAACTGTTCCAGAAGGGGAAGCTAGCGGAAATAAGCTGAACGGCGGAGGACAGGAGAGACCTGGCGTGACCGATTGCAGGGAACCCATTAACGGTGCTGAAATTGCAGGATACGTAGACAGGGACAAAGAAAAAATCAGCTTCGTAAGGGTCAAACGTCCGTACATCATCGCTGTTTGATATTGCTCTGTGAATAGCTACCTCCGAAGCAAACAAATGGTTGCTGCATCTCTCGTTGGCTAGCCAGTCCGTGTTGTATTTCGATGGCAATTCGTAGACATATATCTTCAAATCCTTCAACAAAGCTATAGCAAAACAGCCGAAGAATATATAAAAAGATTGTTGAAAGAAGGTGAACTTTTGAAAAATGGAAAGAGCAATGATCATATATGCATACCTTGATGGTTGTCGGGCTGTTGAAGGAATGTGGAGTTGGTAGATTCAAAGAGGGCACGAGAAACCACGGTAGATTTGGAGAAATATTGGGTTTTGGACAGAGGAATAGGCTTATAGCTGATGAAGTAAGAGCTGAAGAAATAAAGAGAAAGAGAAACCCACAGAAGCCATTTGTAATATTTGAAACAGGGATTGCTTTTCTCCTGCTGTGGTTGCAGCCTTCCATGCCTGTGTGCAAGTTTCATTTTTACAAAGAACCCCGTATTCTTCCTGGTGGGTTTCTTGAACTCCACCATTTCTCCAATTTAAGAGAAGATTTTTGGAACATGAAAAGATTGTTTCTTTGCTAGCAGTTGAGAAGGGTCTTTCGTTTTTGGTTGGGAGATGAAGTGGAGACTAAGGAATACTGATTGGAGACTTGGGTTTGTTGGTGTTTCGTTTTTGCGCCTAATAAAAAAAATAAAAACAATACAATTAGTATATTGTTGCTTTCTTGTTGAGCTTTTTTAATGGGTTTTCTGGTTCAGTTCTGGTCCTTTCAAGAATAAAGAAAAGAAAGAAAATCAAAACAGGAACAACACAGTTACAGAGCTAGACAGCGAGAAGGATGGAGGTCGCAGAAAATCACATGGTGACGGAGCAGAACAAAACTCGGCTACGGTCTTGCTGGGTTTCTAATTTTCTATGCTGGTTGTCACCCACAAAAATAGACTCCCGTTTTGACGCTGATAAACTCCTTCTTTCGCCGTGACACGGTTCACGGACTGGAGAACTCGAAATGACTAATATATCACGTCAACTTCTTGTCTTGTGTTACGCGATAAGCTTGTTTTAATTATTAAACTTGTGTTTAATCAAAAGTTGACAAGGTCTTGTTGAGTTGGGGGTTTCTTAATATGGAGTGAAAACTAATAGACTAGCACTTGTGGGTCCAAGTAGATGATGACCGTCGATCTGATCGTATGAACGGTTTTAGATTGGAATAGAATGAGGGAATGGGTGTGGGGTTATTAAATTAGGAAAATTATTAAATGCCCAATTACTCATATATTCTCTTCTGTCTATTTTAATATTAAATTATTTAAATTATTATAAAATATTTTTTAATTTAACTAAATTATCATCTATCTCACTTAAACAAAATGTTAAGATAATTTTTAGTAAATTAATGTTTCAAAAAACTAAAAATATAATATAAAAATTAATTAATATTTTAATTTTTTTAAAATAATAAATAATTTTACATAAAATAATTTTTAAAAAATAATAAATAAAAATAGACAAAATGAATATGTAGTCTTATAATTTTTAATTTCACTTTTATACTTATTAAAATATTTAATTTAATCTATTTTTAATCTTTTTCAAATTGGCTCGGAAATTTTAGTTTAATTTTACTTTATTTTAAAAATCAATAAATTTAAATAAAATAAATAAATTTTATTTTAAAAATTAAAAAAATAAATTTCTTAATTTTTAATTCAAATTAAAAATTTAACTTAAAAATTTTAATATTTAAATTAAATTAAATTTTAAATTTTAAATTCATTAAAAAAATCAACTAAATTGAAGATATCCTATAAATATAAATAAATAAAACGAACATGTAGCTATTTTCCATATTCAAAAGCCGGCATAGAATAAATTGTTTTGACTTTGGAGTATTTAAAACAAGAAGGTATTTATGATCATTTTCAGAATATGTCCCCTTTTACTTTCTTTTCAATAAAATTAAAATAAATAATATTAAAATTTTCTATAAACTAAAAATTTCGATTTTAATTAAAATTAAATATGTGTAAATAAAATATATTTCTGTTTGAAATTTTGAGATTAAATTTAATATATTTTAACTATAAAAATTTTAAAGTAATTAGGTTAGTTTAATCACATCTAAAACTATATAATTTTTTAAATTTATTTTTTACTTTCTATCAGTAATTTCAAATAAACATTTAGAAATAAATTTCTAATTTTAATTGATGAATGAGCTCCTTTGAAAATAATTAATTAATTAATTAATTAATTAAACATAATAAAAAAATTAATGAAAGATAGTGGAGGAGGTGATGACAAAAATGTGGTCTAATCTTTAGATTAAGACGACTCGTGCACGGCAAGGGAAGTGATTGTATTTTAGTGGACCTAATAAATTAGCTTACAAATATTTTAAAAAAAAAATAAAAAATAAAATTTTTATTAAATAAAGAAAATAATATTATTTTAAAAATAAAATTTTATATTATTATAATTTTTATAAGAAAAATTAAGATAAATTATTTATATAAAATATAATTATAATTATTTTAATTTAAAAAAATAAATTATATAAATAAAATATTTAATTTAACTATTTGATGGAAAACATATTTCATTTGATAATAAGTCATCATTATTCAAATATATGATCTTTTTATAAATTTATCTAAAAATTATTAAATTTTAATATTTTTAACTAAAGAAAATATATATTTTTTTTTTATCAATAAACTCATACCTAAATAATAAAACGAAACACCTAACTTCATGATAAAAAAAAAAATTCTCACACTAAAGGAAACAGCAAATCATCACAAATGAGAAAATAGTAAATCTCTAAATCCTTTTAAAAGGGCTGATAAAATTGAAATCTATTAATAAAAATAAACTGAGTATAAATATAAATATATTACAAAAGTATATAAATTTAGATATTATTGTAAAAAAAAATACAAAAATAAAAAGAAAGGGAAGGAAGCTCACAAAGAGAAAAATGAGAGAGGAGGAAGATAATTTAGAGAATGAGGTGCTATGTATTAACTTATAAATATTGAAATAAATGCAATTAATTAAATACAGAATATTGTAATATTAAAATTAATTTTAATATTATTTAATTAAAACTCATTAATTATATTCTTAATATTTTATTTTTTTTACTTTAATTTGAAGATCATTTCTAAAATAAAATATGATTATTGATAAGATTAGGCAACTTGTGTTTGGTCATAAGCATTTGTCAAAACCAAGTTGCTCTTCTCTCTCTCTCTGCGCCTCCCTCTCTCTCTCTCTCTCACACTTTCACACACATAAAATCTTCATTGAAGTCCAAGTTGCTTAAGGGAGTAGCCAAGCCACACCCACATCATGTCTTTTAAATGCTTTTGAGATACGTTCTTATGAGTGTCTTCATCTTTTGTGTATTTTTTTTTTATAAGTGCCTTTGGGCTTGGTAGTTAGTGGCACGTTTGGGTGTTCCACATACTATGCTCTTGTTTGGATTGATTAAAAAAAATAAGAAAGGAAAGAAAATTGAGGAGTAAAACGAAAGTAGTCTCTCATTTCTCTCTTTGGTTGATTAAGTCTTGTTGAATAAAGCTCTAAAAATGGATTGTCCCTTTTGTTCTATCGGTGTAAATCAACCACTATCCATATTGACAAATTTTTATTTTTAATTTCATCTCATCTCTTTTTCTTTAAATATCTTATAATTAACTCAAATGATTTTATTTTATTAGATCTAGCAATAACTGAAAATATATTATTCATTTAGTAAATTTATATTTGAGTTCTCATTCCTCTAATCTCCTACTAAAAAGATATTAAATTTTACTTATTGTTTTATTGATTATAAATATGATTATTTATATTTTACCAAATTAAATGTCTATAGTAATATAATTCGTGTAATACAATAATAATTAAGTCTTTCAAATTAATTGAGATCAATTATAATTCGTGTAATATTAAAAATAATAATCATACAACGCGTATTTGTATAATCCAGTGATCATGACACTCTTATAATTCGTTATATTACAAAATAAAAAACCCACAAATTGTGAATAAATTGAATCAAATTTCTCAAAATTGAAAATATAATAATTGATCTCAAAATTGTGACAAATGCCCTCTAAATTAAGATATCAAATATTTTATAAAATAACTTAAATATTAAATAATCTCTCATTTTAAAAAGGTTAAGTATGTGAGTGATGGTTTAAGAAATGAGCACTATTTTCAAATCTTATCACTATAAGCATTATGCCAAAATTAAAAGTTACATCAACTTGAAAGCTGATGTGGAGTTATAAATCAAATAGAGACACAAACAGAGACTAGAGAGAGATGTATTGTTTGTGACCATTCACTTGGTTTGTTGTGGAGTGGAGAAAAAAAGATCATAAAAGTCCAAATCACAGATGTATCATATAGAATAAATAATGAGAAAATGAAGGTTTCTGTCTAAAATTCCAATTGAATGGGCAATTTCTTTTTTTTTTTTTTTTCATTTATTTGGTTTTAATGAAGATTTAAATTTAAAATTTTATACTCTCTATCTTATAGAGATAGACTTCCATTAAAATATATAGTTAAAATAATAATTTTTTTTTAATAATCTTTATTTGTGTTACTTTATTAAATAATTCATGTAACACCCCAAAATTTTAATTTTATGAGCATTTTTGGTATTTTAATTTTATTTAAATTTTAGGAATTTTTTTGAGATTTTTCGGATTTTAAAAATCGGGTTCGATTTTCCGAAAATATAAACTTTGATGAATTTTAAAAATTAATTTAAAGACCATGTGGCAAAACTAAAAATATATTTGGAGTCTACGTATTTTTCTGAGTTTTCTGGAATTTTTTCGAAATTTTTGGACCTCGTTTTCGGTACCAAGGCAGAGTAAAAATTCAAAATTTCGTATTGTGAATCGAACCGGACCGGATCGGACCGATCGAATCGGACCGGTCTTCTTCTCTTTTTCTTCCTCCCGCGCGCGACGTTCCCTCTTCCTTCTCTCTCTCTTTTCTCTCTCCTCCCTCCCACCTCCCCTGCCACCTGCCACCGGCAGGGGAAGCGAGCCACGAATCCCCTCCCTCGCTCGTGCGGCGTTTCGGCTTCTCCGGCCAAAATCCGGTCGATCCGGCCACCAATTGGACCGGGTCTTGTGTCTAAAATCATCTACTCGGCGAGAGCTTTCCATAGACACCAAGAACGCCAAAATCCATCGAGCAGTTTGTCCGATTTTTGCTCGGGAAGATTTTAGCCCATTTCGACTTTTGGGCTAGATTTCTCGAAAACCGTGAATCCCACGAGAAAACCGAGGGTACCAGCACGCTCCACTCGTCGAGAGCTTCGCGGCGACATAAATTTTAAATTTTTCGACACGTTTTTGGTGGGTCCCACGAACCGCAGCGGTTTTTCCGAGCATTTAATGAGTTTAGAAAATTCTGAAAAATTTATGTACTAACCCCCGTGTTATGGGCTTCGTGTAGGTATCCTCGATTAGCGGAAATTCGCGAAATTTCTGGGAAAAGTCTCCGAATTGGACCGAGGTTTTGGCTAGCCCCCCATTGTCAGATGTCCTGAGCGCGTTCCTGAAGTCGGAATTGGCAAAGGTAAACCCGAACCTTGCTTTTTCGCAATTTTCTAGTGCTTAAATAGGATTAAAAATCCATAAAATATTCGTGGTAGCTTAGAAAATTATGATTCTTTTTGCAATAGCTTAATAATATTGCTAAGGACCGTGGGGCAAAGTTTTAGAATTTTTAGAGCTTATTTGGGCAGTTTTTGCAAAAATGGTCAATTATAGGGACTAAATTGAAATTTTACATGTTGTGATGGATGATTGAATTGGTGGGAGGCTGTGTGATGTGATTGAGTTGTGGACATATGGATTGTGAATATAGAAGTGTGTTTTGAGCCCTCCACAGGTATAGGGAGACTCAGGATTTTTGCACGACTTAGGGCGTATTGGTCTTTTTTCTTGTTTGTATTGAGTCAAATTTATTAAATGATTGTAATAAAATTGTCGTGAGAGACGACCTTCTTCCTCCGCCCCGCCACGATGATTTGTCCCAAGTCCTGTGAGTAAAATATTAATTTTAATTGTAATTTCGATATTATTATATGTTCAAGATGCCCATGCATCACTTATATGTATATAATTATGTAGATAAACTCTAGGCACGATTTATGTTGCATTGATAACGTTCATAAAGTGCCATGAATGTTGTTGCGGTAATTTGGAGCGCAGCGTTGGCGTGCGTGTGATGTGGTGTGGACTATGGATAGGACGGGTAGTCACGGCTTGAGTTCTTGGGACCCGATCCTTCGAGGGGTAGTCACGGCTTGAGTTCTTATTTGGGACCCTCGATTTGGTTATTAAGTGGAAGTCGTCGAAGTTCTTCGGGCACAAAGTTGGATTTAAGAGAGGTGTAGGGATCGGCTCATATATTATGATTGATGCTACGAGTGCGTGAGTGCTCCAAATTACCTTTTGATGCTATGATGTGAATTTATTCTTGATGTTGCATTTCATTCTACAGTTGCATTAGTTTTAGCTAGTTATAGAGATTATGGTTAAAATTGATATTTTACTCGAGTCGAACGCTCACTCTGTTCAAAAATTTTCAGGCCACAGGAGGATATTTTATTCAGGTTAACTCGCTTTCGCACGGCAGTTGTTTATCAATATTTGTGTAATTTTATTTAGTATTAGAATTTCCGCTTGTGTTAGAATTAATTATTTGAATTTGGTCTGTAATATTATTATAATTTTGGACCTGTAAACTTAATATTATATGTCATTTGATGGATTGGATGAGGAGCCGAGCTCCCATTTCTTTATGATGCTATGAGTATGTGGAGGGTGGTGAGCTCCCCAATTGAGTATTATTATGTTTTGAGTCGAAAACTCCGTTGGGAAGTCCATTTAGGACTCTGTCCGTTTGTTTTCTTGAATTTGGGCCCAAATGGGCCTTAGAGTTGGGTTAATGAACAGTTAGGCTTACTACGGGCCTCGGGGGCTTTAGGCTGGCTCAGGTCCTAGTGCCGGTCCGGCCCATAGGTTGGGTCGTGACAATTCATATCATTAAATTATTCTTGAAACTAATAAATTTTATGTTTTTTCAATGCATATTAAACTGAAATATATTAATGAACTTATAAATAAATTATTATTTTAAAAAGGAAAGTGACTTATGACTTAGAATGAATAAAAGAAAAAAAAAACTTTATAAAATGGAGAGAGTTAGTTTAAGGATAATTTTAATATTATTAAGCTAAATATAATTTTTAGTGTTCACTTATATTTTGATAGAGAGAGAAAAAAAAAGGTTAAATATTTAATTTTACTCATGTATTTATTATTGGAGGTTCAATTTAGATCATCAACAACTTTTTGTATAAGTTAATCTAAAAGTTTCAATTTAAGCTTAATTTAATTATAAAATTAAAATTTTTAAATCAAATTTATTGATTTGGACAAAAATTTAATTTCTTCATTTTAGAGCTAAATTTATTGATCTCTTAATTTAGCCTAAAAACTAAAAAAAATAATTTTTTTTTATTTTTTTAGATTAAATTGAATTTAAATTGATAATTAATTTAAATAAAAAATTAAAAATAATTAAATTAAACATCTTAAACATTAAAAATAAAAATGTGGACCCATATCACATGTTCCTCAAAGTACACCAATTAAATGGTCAGATTGAAACAAAATTATTGTAGATTCACAAGCTACATGGCTATGAAGTCAGTACCCAACCATTAAGCCTTAACTTGTATCCCAAAAGTGGATGCATCCACTTAAAATTCAAACTGGGATTGAAGTTGCATCATCAAGAAATCATTCATTTTTAATGGTCCCTCCATTAAATTGGGTCAAAAATCAATTCACAATTCATTGATTAGTATTATTATTATTACATAATTTTAAGCAAGTTAGAAGTGGATAAGTTATTTAGTTGGGTAGTAGACTCATTATGGGTGTAATTATGAGGCTTTCAGTATCCTTATCATGGTAGTTGTCTAAGTGTTATTATAGCCTTGCACACCCTTTTTTGGTTGGCTTTAGTTAGACAAAGTTGGATCTTGATAAGATCATTTAGAGCTATTCATGGAAGGATTATTCAAAGAAGACAAATGTAAATTTGAAGCCATTGATTTTGAAGAGAAGAAAAATGAAGAATGAAAATTCCACTGCACTTTCCTTTCTCTTTCTTAATCCCTTCAATAATAATTTTTTAATATAAAAATGGGATCTTTTTCATTAAATATACAGTGAGATTCATTTATTTAATATATTTGTCTCACGTGTTTGTCTCTTATTTCGTGATAAACTGAGTCTAAGTCACTGTGAGTATCCCTAATTAAATCTGTTTCATACTATAAAAGGTGGAAGGTTCAAACTTAAATTAACAAATTTCCAATTATACTAAAAATATAAATCACCTGGTCAAGAAAAATGATTCTCAATGCCACTGTGAATGCTAGCTTTGCAGTGGCCACTACTGAACTGTGAAGAAAGAGAAAGAGAGGCAGATGCAAAGATATAAGGAACATCAACACCCTCCTACTTTAAGTCATTTTGGTATTGAAAATTGATGTACCCATCTGGGAATTGCAGGTAAAAGGTGCTTTTTGGGATTAAAATACTCATTTATGGGTCTTTTTGAACATCTCTGGGACCATAGGACAAGGAAAAGAAGAACATGGAGGTCCATTTGCTATATTGATTTGGATTATATGCCTCTGGCGCAAGCACTGAACAAAATACACCATGTCGAGCCTTATTAAAAACAGTTACTCAATTATATATATATACACCAGCTTCAGTGTGGGCCTGTGAGGCTGTGAGATGCCCTTGATGTCATGGAGGCATGGAAAAAGAGGCAAGGAGGGTCCCCTTCAAGAGGGCCATGAATCTGAAAAGGACTGAGACATTTTGGAGGATTCGTCCCCACTGCTTTGAATGTGAGCCGTCGAGGCACATCCTATCCCATTTGCCGATTGTCTTTGTTCTCAGGAGGGAATTGAGTTATTTGTAAAATAATTGGTGCAAGGGCAACAAAAGATGAGCACAATTGGCATGTCTCAGTGTGCATTTGATAGCGAATTGGAAGTCTTGAGCAGAACTTGCAGCCCCTTATCTATCAATTATCATTTGTTAGTCTGAAATTATTCTGTGGATCAATTTGAAAGTGTCCTCAGTTTAAGCCAACTCTTGTTGGAGATACACTGCCGAGAGGAATAGACTTGTCATGTAGAAACAGCTTATCGTTAAGCTTCGTTGCTGACATAGATGCTCATTAGTTAAGAAACAATCTAAATGACAGCACTTGTCAAGTTCTTCATTCCACAACAAGCAGAATAAGTTGAATGGAAATTTAGAGTGAATTTACAAGTAAAAATGAGCTAATTTCAGAAAAAAAAAATGGAGTTTTTCCACTGTTCTTCTCCACTAATATGGATCTCGGAAAGTGCAGAGGGGCTGAAGGACATTCTTAGCATTAGGGTGAGGAAAGCAAGCACTCTCTATCCCATTACACTTTTAAAAGGGACTTCATCAATTCAGGTGCATTCCACCATTGAAAGCTGATGACACTTCCAAGGGCAGAATATGTGGTAAATTCAAAGAGATCACAGAAATAGCACTGCTGCAAAGTTTCCAACTTCAGCAAGCATGCGACTTCATCTCCTTTAACTTTGCCAAGCTCGTGGATAATATTCCAGCCGATAACTCCTTCAGTGGCCCACTAATTCTGATGCTAGCAATGCATCTCCACTAGTCTCATGTACATCAAGAGCAAGCCCTGTTGAGGTAGCGGGTGTAAAATGGACTTTGAGACCTATCTTTAACGTATTAATTACCCCCACTAGATTGCTGCAAGATTATGGTAATATATATTTAGGATACAACAAAGTCTGAAATCTGCAGACAGCAACTCCTGAAGATTTTCTTGAAAAACTCTTTATACGAACCGAATTTAGAGAGAGTAGAAGAGAAGAAGAAGAAGAAGAAGAAGAAATAGAAGCAGTATAAGTCTGAATTGAAAACTCATCCATATTTATAAATGATAAAAAGTCATGGCACCTATTCTAGACAAATATATCTGTCTATTTTCAACAGATATGACTGTTTATTTAAATCACTATATCCTCTAACAGATGTAATTATATTTGTTTATTAAAAGACATATCTTCTAACAGTTATAACTGTTTGTGTATAATAGACATGTCTATTTATTAACAAACATTTACTTGTTAACAAATACATCTGTTCGTAATTTATTTACGAGAATTAAAATAAGATAATTATTTTATTTCACACACATACATGCCAAGTGCCACACCAGAATAATATATATATATATATATATATATATATATATATATATATATATACTTCCTTCTTTTAATATATTTCAATAATGTGAGAATTCTTTTTCTCTCTATTATCTAACATATAAGCTATTTATAACAATCTCCCACTTAGCTTGTATTGTTAGATTCCATTATTTCATACATAATGAAAAATATCTTTCGATTTAAACTTTTTCTCAGTATAAGTATTTCAAAGTTTTAAAGAAATCATGGTAGCTTTAGCTTAAACCTAGATTTCTATTAAATAGAACCGGGAATACTACACACATGAACCAATTAATTCGAATTAAAAAGTTCACCAAAATTTTAGCACAAATATGGCCTTGTTCTACCTCATGTTTTCGTAAATATTTACAAAAGTTATTATCACTTTTTGTTGAAGCGACACCACTTACTATGTTCATATAGGTGAAGTTTCCTTTGTAATAATATTAAACTTCATTAAGAGTATAAATACTCATCCTCATTCCATTAACTTAGTACACTAAGTAGTTAATTACAACATTTACTAATGACTTGTTGTTACTCTTTAAACTTTATTTAGTAATAATACCATAAAGTAGGGTTCCCATCGCTAGTAAATTTAATGGAATATTTTTAATCCTAATCCAGCACACATATATTTTTTATCATATCTCTCGATAGTCCTTTTGTAAATGGATCTACCAGATTATTATAAGACTTGACATAAATAATAGTAATAATTCCATCAAATTTTAATTGTCTCACATACTCATGCCTTAAGCTAATATGTCTAGACTTTCTATTATAAATTTTATTATAAGCTCTAGACATTATTGCTTGACTATCACAATATAAGGAAACAGCAGACATCGGTTGTGGCCATAACTTGATATAAAAATTTTTCAGCCATTCTGTCTCCTTACCAACTGCTGCTAGAGCTATAAATTCTGATTCTATTGTAGAATAGTTTATACAAATTTGTTTTTTTGATGTCCAACAAAAAGCACATCCTCCTAAGGTAAAAACCCAACCGGAAGTTGATTGATTATTATTAATACTAGTTATCCAACTAGCATCTGTATAATCTTCTTGTGACGCTCCTTACCCATCTATTGCATAGCTGAGCAAGAAGTGCCACATTCGGTGCCGGAGCACCCTATCTTGTCTTGTCATGTCTATTATAAATTTTAATGTCATTTAAATCAGGTAATTTATGTGCATAATTTTTTTTTTTATATCTTATTTCTATGGAGACCCGGACAGATCCTCCTCTGTTTTATTAGCATCTGGTGGGTTCCACTATCACCTGTTAATATATTCATAATCATCTCACATATTTTCATATCATATTTTCTTTTATCATATCATTCACAACTATTTATGAGATCTCAAAGTGAAGTGTCATCTATTGCATTCATATGGAAATTCATAGATAATAAATTATAAGTTTTCATTTCAAGTCCAAAATGAAATACATCATAAACTAGTAATTACATCATGACTAAACATAATGAACGAAAATACTAGTCTATACATGGGCCCTACCAAAATACAAAAGACCAGTGAGATGACTCTGGACAATGGCAGATATGATCAGAGCTCTTTCAGTGCACTAATGGTGCTGCTGTTGCGCCTACTGCGACTGCTGGGACTGATCTCCAGTACCTACGCGATGGAAAACCAACGCGCTAAGCATAACGCTTAGTGGTGCATAATTTATAATAATAATAATTTAACATTTGAAATAATATCTGCAACTCATCATTTCTGGATCTTTTATATTTTTGTTACTATTTGGAAACAATTAACATTATCGGGATCTTTTATGATTACTTATTGTATTTTAAGTCTTAATTAATTTTTATCAGTGCCCAAGAAACCTATAACAAATTATAAAAGCTGGATGCATGGGTGTATACTAGTTAAACAACCATATGTCTATCCAAAGATATCGTCTATCAGTGCTGAGGCCACCGTCGCACGAGACCCCTTTGTCGAGCTTGTAAAGCCAGAAATAAAGTAGGCACAATGGCCAGTAAGTAGGCATATAGCTTGTAGAATAATCATACCAGACATATATTGTGTCACACCTTACCCCTCTGTAAGGCATAACATGATCCCGTAGAATACTTAATGAACTACCGAACTTCACCTACCGATAACTCATTAAGTACCCTACAAGGGATTTTAAAACAATTTTCTTATCTTTGACAAGTGGTGAGCATTTCTAATAAGTATTTAAAACATTTAGTTGAAATTAAAACTAATTAATATTTTTGGCCATTTTAGTTTTCCGCAAATCTTATAAAAATTTTGACAGAGTTTCCTCTGTATTTTGAGAAAACCGTTCTTCAAATACCTGAAACAAAAGCACTTCCAATAATTATCTAACCACTGCTTCAAATTCATACTCAATCTCAACCAATTTCTCAAAATTCACAAGTTCAAAAATTCTCAAAATGTTGTCCATCAATATCATTTATTCATATTCCATTCAAGATAAACAATTTATATATTCATCATACTAAAATTTACATTCAAAAAGTCCAAATTAAAATTTATTACAACTTTTATACAAATTTTGTACAAGCTGCTCAAGACCCATGTACATGTCCATACATTTACGTGCAATATATACATCAAAAGAAATATTTACAGTTAGGGTATAAATTATACCCGAAAACTTTAGGCTGGTAGCTTCTCACACCTCAGCAGCTCAGTCTGCTGCTCCTCTAGTCTCTGTATCTGCGACAGCAATAAAAGCTATCGCTGAGTACTAGGACTCAGTGGTGCACAATATACTAAAATAATCTTTATGCAAAACTTAAAGCACATTCATTCAAAAATTTGGCTAAATATGAAAATTAAATACAATCATGCATTGTAAGATTTTACATGTAAACCAAGTTCATTTCAAAGTATCAAAATACATTTCATAAAACCCACAGTTAGATCACGCCATTCGAAACAAATAGAATCTCAATAGCCAGAGGCTAAGAGAAATCACATGAATCTCGATAGCCAGAGGCTAAAGAGAAATCATATCACAAGGCTAGCTAGCTCAAATATATGGATATCCATTCACATCCTCTTCTACTGGCACACCTCAACACTTCTCCAGAGAAGAAATCAAAATTTGAAACTAATTACCCCCACTAGTCGTGCTAGTGAGGTGTTCAAATATGTGGTCATGACACTGTGGTTTCAAAACTTATCTTAACAATTTGTTAAATATTGTCTTTTCAAATATACATAATAACTTTCAACAATTTAGATCAAACATCATAAGAATGTCATAATCCAATATTTCACATTATTCAAAACGATATGCAAAAGATGATTATAAAAGTATATGTTGTGCACAAACCTCAAACGAGTCGCCTGTTGGCCTTGACTCGACTCCTCGGGTTCTGTCCCGGTATTCTTTTCCACTGAAACACGAAATTTTCCAATGTTTCAGTACTAAAACTTAAAATAAATCCAAAATAAACTTAACTTCACATTTACCTAGCTCTAACGTGTTAAATTCGACGTTCTCGAAATTTTGTGTTTCGGGTTACTATTCACTGCACTATTCAAGTCAAATTATTGGCTTTCTAAGGCTTAATGGGTATGAGAACTCCAACTTCACCCACATACCACATTTTGGTCACCAAACTTGTTGGTTTTGGTCATTTGTTTAAAGTTTAGGTCATTTTGGCAAAATTGCCAATTTTCGGTTTTGGTTCTCCGAAGTTGCACTGTTCCATTGGTCGATCTACTGTTGGAATTTGATAAAACTTCCTTCATAGAAAATGTTCCTTATTGTCTTAAGTGTATTCTCATTTTTGGATCACCTCAATCGGAGTTTTGTAGCTCAAGTTATGGCCAAAATAAGTTTACTGTTCACGTGTCTTGTTCATCTTGAGATTTTGGTGCTGGTAGATTTTTGGTCCAACTTTGGTTAATAATTTGATCAAGTTAAGTTCATAATTTGGTCTCACTTTCTTCATATGAAATGTTGTACTATGTCTTAGGTTTCCATCGGTTCAAGAATCGCCTAAATCCGAGTTTTCTAGAGAGAGTTATAGCCATCCAAACATTGCTGCTCAATGAAAATTCTGCAGAATCTCAGTACAGTAATTTAATTTTGCTCAATGATTTTGAAAGGGTTAATGGCCTAATTTGGGTTGGTGTTCTTCATGAAAGTTTTAGATCTATATGCCCTCTAACCCCTGGCCAAATTTCAGGTCAATTTGACCTGTCTAACTCGAGTTATGACCAAATGAACAGTTACTATTCATTTGGTCAGTTTAGTGCAGGCAGCCTGCAATCAATCCACTTTGGTCAATTGTTTCACCAAGTTTTGGTCAGTTTTTGGCCATGGTTCCTTAATGAAAATTGTGCTCTTTTATGTCTATTTTCATCTCCAATTGGTGGCATATCAATTGGACTTGTAAAATTTGAGTTTTGGTCCTTCAAAGTGGGTTTGGTCATCTTTGCAAGATGACCATTGACTTACGAATTTGATTTTTATTCCAACAATTCCCACACAACTTATTTGGTCATAATTGACCATTATTTCATTTCACAATAGGTTAAACATGCCATTTATGTATTTCTCCAATTTTTGGTTCATAAACCCTAGCATTGAAAATCCTAACTCATCATTTTCATGCCTTTAACTAGTTCTAATGGTTTAAATGTTAATCATTTAACTATGTAAAGTTTCTAAACTCATTCAATTGCATCATATTCATGCAAACCATACTCCTCCCAACCAGGCCAAATTTCAGCAATGGTCATTCTCCCATGTTTGTTTCATTTAATCAAGTTCTAAGCTCACTTTCAACCATCACATGTGCATTTGAATGGATAAATGAAGAGTTTAGCATACTAACCTTTGTGTAGCAATTTTCTTCCTCCTTTCCTTCAAATTTTCCTTCTTTCTTTCTTGCTCAATCCTCTTCTCAAGTTGCCTAGATAAGCTTTAACTATGGTGGCTAATTTTTCTATGGTGGAATTAGGGATTTGATCAAGCTCAAAATGAGCTTTAATGGAGGTTTTGGGTGAGGGAGAGGGTGAGGGAGAGAGAATCACGTTTTTTATGAAGAAGATGACTTTATTATATTTTTTTTTCTTTTCTTTTCTTTTCTTTTATGTCTTAGGAAGACCAAAATTCCCAAATTAATAAAATAAATCAATTAAGCCTTTATGACATCATGCATGATGTCATCACTTTGACTTTTCCATCTTCTTTCTTTTTCTTTTTTTTAATTTATTTTTCTATTAGTTCTTTAATTTAATTCTCGATTCCGAAATTTTTTTTCTCCGATTTTATTCGACAGTTAGGTCAGGAGTCAGCTCTCGGGGTCAATTGACCAAATTGCCCCTCGCCTGTTCATCTCGGTTTGCAAATAATCTAATATTTCTTCCGGCTCCCTGACCTAATTATTTGACTGACTTAACAGTTCTTTTTCGTGATTTTCTCTTTTCCACTGTGTTCATAAGGGTCCTAAGGACCGCAGCGTCACTTTTTACGGTTCGAAATTTGAGTTTAAAACAACTTGATCGTTCAGGAGGTCACTCATCATTTGTGACTCTCGGCTCGTTTAACCTCTTATGTTCCGTTTTTCTTATTTATAGTTAACTAATTAAACATTACTAATTATTTGTGTTTATGGCTTCTCAAATTGTCTTAAGTGTGGCCCTAATCCCATTAATTGTCCGGACCGACACCGGTCACCGGAACAGTGAAATATACCAGGCTATGCAACGGGGGTGTTACATATTGTCAGTTTATAATTTTCTCGGTAGGCAGTACTGCTATCTGTAGTCCCTAATTGGTATACCAATTTATCCAAACTAAATAAATAAGTCTAGGTATACTATGGGCAATTAAACATTTTTAATTAATTTAGCACTATTCACTATTACTATTTTCTAGTACTGTTCATTGGTACCATTAATTTCATATTAATAGGACATTAGTCCTAATTTACATATTCATATCATTTTTAATATTAAATTTTCCTTATGAGTATTTTAATTATCCTATATAGCATTTTTCCCATGAACCTTTTTTTAGGTTCATGTTGATGTGTTATCTTTATCTAGGAATTTGACTAGGTTAGGATGTCTATTTAGTCACACTTTCTTCATAACAATTGCTCCTCTATGTTTAAACTTGAATTTCAGTTTTTGAATCGCTAAATTTGGGGTTATAGAACTCAAATTATGGTCAAAATACCAAAGGAATAGTATTTTGGGATAATTTTTGGGTTAGCAGTTTTAGTGACTAAAATTTTACTAATAATTTGATTTGGTTAAAGGCAAAACTGGGTTAAGTGGTCCTCATGAAAAGTGTAGCCCTATGTCTAAACTTTCCATTGGTGAAATTTTAGGTCATTTGGATCAGTATAGAGAGAGTTATGACCAAATGAACACGTACTGTTCATTTGGTCATTTTCTGGGTTGGCAGTTTTAGTGACCCAACTTTTGCTAACAATTTGAATTAGTTAAAGGCAAAACTAGGTTAAGTGGTCTTCATAAAAAGTGTATCCCTATGTCTAAACTTTCCATTGGTGAAATTTTAGGTCATTTGGACTAGTATAGAGAGAGTTATGACCAAATGAACACATAGGTCATTTTCTGGGTTGGCAGTTTCAGTGACCCAAGGTTAAAGGCAAAACTGGGTTAAGTAGTCTTCATGAAAAGTGTAGCCCTATATCTAAACTTTCAATTGGTGAAATTTTGGGTCATTTGGACCAGTATAGAGAGAGTTATGCCCAAATGAACATGTACTATTTATTTGGTCATTTTCTGGGTTTGGTGCAGGGTAATCCGAATTTAGGCAGTATTTAGGTCAAGATTTGGAGAGAATTTGGGCATGGTTTCTTCATAGAATATGGGCTATTTTGGGTCTAGTTTCACCTCCAATTGGTCTCATACCAATTGGGGTCACACAATTTCATTTATGGTCTAAAATGTATACTGCCCTCAACAAACACAACCTGCAGAAAATAGCACTTCCAATAATTCATTTCTCTTCCAACTTCCTTGCTTCAATTTGACATTCAAGGCACTTCTAAATATCATCAACACATATCAACAATCCCAATTGCATGGTATCATACAAAAATACCAAAGTTAGGCTAAACCCTAACTCTCAATTTTAATCTCATAAAATCTCAATGTAAATTAACTTCTAATACTTATAAATGCATCAACCAACATCATTAAATCACTTTATATACATCATAATCATCAAAAACCATCACTCACCATGGGTACCAAAAATTCACTCCCCTCATAACTCACCTATTTCTTTTAGTTTCTTACAAATTTCACTTCATTTTAACCTTAACTCAAGGATTAATAAAGGAATAAAGAAAGATTAGGCGCTAACCTCTTGGGTAACTTGTTAAACTTCAACTTTTCTTCTTCTTTTCACTATCAATGGCTTCCTTATGGAGTGGGCTAACTTTTTAATGAAGGGGACTATAGGTTTTGGTGAGGAGAAAACTTGAAAAATCAAGCTTTAAGGAAAACAAAAATGGAGGGAAAGAGCTCCCATGGTGGACGGCTCAAAGAGAGGGAGAGAGAGAAGAGAGAGGAAGAAGATGGAGGCTTGGGCTTGGTGGGATTTTGTCTCTTATCTCATATATATATATATATATATATACATACTTTAAATTTTAAATTGTCATAAGCTCTTTATTTTCTTTTCTTCCCCTTTTCTTTTCTCTTCTTCTTTTTCCTAATTCAAATTCATAAACTTGTAATTTTAATTTATGTTAATTATTTCATTCTCTAAATTTTAAATTTGACATTTAGGTCAAAATTCACCTCTGGGGGGTGAAATGACCAAAATGCCCTTCATGGTGCATATCAGATTATTTTTATTATTTTTGTACTAAATAAATAAATTCTCTAAATTTTTCTTTATTTTCTCTAAATTTTTCTAATATTTTCTTAACATTTCTTCCTTCAATTTATGCCTCCTTATTATAGTTTAAGTGTAGTTCCATACATTCTGACTGTTCGAACAGACATTAGTCGTCGGAACAGTAAAATATACGGACTACCTACGGTGAGGGCGTTACACTTCTAATACAATTGGAAATTTATTATAAAATAAAACAAAGTTTAATATTCTTTTTAAATAACCAAGAACTCTTGAAATTACGTTCCAATGTTCAATACTAGGCTTACTAGTGTATCTTGACAATTTACATACTGCAAAAGCAATATCAGGTCTAGTATAATGCATAGTATATACTAAGCTACCAATAGCACTAGCATACTTAATTTGAGCAATTGCCGTACCAGAATTTTTAGTTAATTTGGAAGAAACATCATATAGAGTTTTTGCTTCTTTGACTTTTAAATGATTAAATTTATTTAATATTTTCTTAATGTAATGAGATTGTGAAGGAGCGGAAGCATGAAAATTGTTAGGTTAGAACATTGAATTCAAAAATTTTCTTCTAAGGTTTCATGCATCATGCAATATCCATTATATACCTAATTGATTTCAATATTCAAATTCATATTAAAACACTTTTAATATGTATTAGGATCTATATTTGCTATTTAAGATTTTTGAATTAATAGATTAATTTATTAGAACATTTGCCATCAAAAGGTTAGTGCATATTAAAACCCTTTTAATATGTATTAGGATCTACATTTGCCATTTAAGATTTTTGAATTAACAGATTACTTTGTTAGAACCCTAGATTAATACAAGAACATGTGCACTAACTTTTTGATGCACTGTAGATATGTTTGGTACCTTTGGGAAGCACCTAGGACCCCAAATGTTGTCCCTCTAGTTTGTCCACACTAAGATTACCAATGGCAGCCCCTTGAATAGCTTCTTAAGCCTTGCCAACTAATTAGAAATTAGGGATTTGCCTTTAGGAAGGTTGTAGATGTATATAGGACACTAGAAATAATTTCTAGCAATTTTAATTCTAGAAATAATTTTAATTTTAATAATTTCTAGAAATTAGGGATTTGCCTTTAGGGAGGTTGTAGATGGGCAATTATCTTTGAATTGATGAGAGAAGAAGAAGAAGAAGAGAGAAAGAAGGCTCTATGGGTGGCGGTACCTTTGAGAGAAAATCATAATGTTTGTTTTATTCTTTCATTCTTTCGCTTTTATAATTAAGCTATTACTTAAAACCCTTGCCACATGTCATCTTTTGATTGCATCTTAATTTTAATTGACCTAATCACATTAAGCCAAGTGTCAAAGCTAAGTTTAATCTTAACTTTGATCATCATGCATTATAGGAAGACAAATGACAAACCATGATGCCATGTGTCACCATCTCATGGTGCCACATGTCACCCTGTGAAATGACCAAATTATCCTTGTGTTATAATTTTGAGTTCTCAACCCAAAATAATTATTTCTCCTCTTCTAATAAATTTATATCAAATATAAATTAATTAATTGATCTCTATTAATTAATTTCTCATAATTAAATTCATATTTAAACACTTTAAATATAAATTTAACTTATATTATACATCCAATAACCTAGATTTGGTTTCAAGCCATGCTAGGGACTTTGCAATCTAATTGCAAACTAAAACTATTTAATTAATCAATTAAACTAATTAATTAAATCACATTTAACTTGGTGATTACTTGTGTATGTGTGTGACTCACTAGACTCATCACTAATTGGTAATGAGATATGATATCAACTCTTAATATCATCAGAATTTTTTTCTTACCATAAATGATTTTTCTAAATCATTTTAGGCACCTCATAGACCATGGTTAACACCTAGCATAGTATGCCACGACCACCCAATCAGTAATAAGAAATTCCTTAAATGAACCTATAATCATATATTACCACGCACTAAAATCTCTCTGTTACAAAATCCCAATTCGAGCTGAAGTCATAGTTTATGTTAAACTCCATTTGCTATGAATATCATATTCTCTTTTAATTCCAGTTCTTGATTAAAAAGATTTTCTCATCAGAAACTCTTTTTCTGATTAAATCTGTCTGTCCTGGCCAGGAACTTGAAACATCAAGAACAATTAAATGAACATAGGATTTTATCTCTATTTACTTAGGGTAACAGATTCCATCTTGATCAATACCTATCTCCATATATAACTAGTAGGAGCAAACACATGCCCATATACCCATACAAAGTACAAATATGAAAGCAGTATCAAACTCAAATCACCTATATACAAGATAACTGTGTTATCTCAGGTCTAAAAATTATATGCACTGATATGATTTATGACAATGCATTGACAAGAGTAAACTTCCACGTGATTGTCATAAATGTCACTGGTTCGGCCTACTTATCATGCATAAGTGTCTATCATGTTTATTATATGGCATGAGACTCACAATTCTATCTTATTTACATCTTATATAAATAACTTGGGAATAAACATGAATACAATCTTTGTGGATAAGTCATGTTCTTATTGTGAAGTATCCTTGATTGTGAACCAATTTATGATACTTTGTGCTAGAATACTGTCACTCATATTCTTAACAACTTAAGAATAAAATTTCTAACAAAATATCAATGGATCTTTTCTATTATACATAAATATATTATGTAAACGGAAAAATGAAATTGCCTTTTTATTAATAAAATATGTACAAGATACATACTAAATGATATGCTCTAGGACATACTACTAACAATCTCCCACTAGCACTAGAGCCATTCATTACAATACCTTAGACCCATCTTCTCAAGATGTCGGTCTAACTGAGCTTGTGACATAGGCTTAGTGAATGGATCAGCTGGATTTTCAGCTGATGCTATTTTCGGGGCTTAGTGAATGGATCAGCTAGATTTTCAGCTGATGCTATTTTTGGCTTGGCTATATCGCTTCGCCCAACTATCTCTCTGATAATGTGGTAGCGCCTTTCTATGTGTTTGGATTTCTGGTGAGAGCAGAGTTCCTTAGCCTATATGACTACTCCATTATTGTCATAGTAGAGTGAACTGTTGACTCAATGGAAGGAACTAGTACAAGTTCTGTCATGAACTTCTTTATCCAAACAACTTCTTTTGTAGCATCTGATGCAGCAATGTACTCGGCCTCTACAGTGGAATCTGCAGTCGTACTCTGTTTGAAACTCTTCCAACTGACTACACCTCCATTACAAATGAGCACAAACCCAGAGGTAGACTTTCTATCATCGATATCTGAATAAAAATTAGAATCAGTATAACCATCCAATTGTAAGTTACCACCTCCATAAATCAAGAATAAATCCTTAGTTTTTTTCAAGTACTTAAGGATATTCTTGACAGCTATCCAGTGTTTCAAACCTAGATTTGATTGAAACTGGCTGGTCAAACTAATAGCATGTGCAATATCCGGCCTAGTACACATCAATGCATAGATCAAACTTTCAATAGTAGAAGCATATGGAATCCTAGCCATTTTATCTCTTTCTTCAGGTGTCTTTGGAGACATCTCTTTAGAAAGATGGATACCATGTCTCACTGGTAACAATCCTCTCTTAGATTGAAGCATGTTAAACCTCTTTAACACCTTCTCCAAATATAGACCTTGGAATAAATCAATTATTCTTTTTGCTCTATCTCTATAGATGCGAATCCCAAGAATATAGGTTGCCTCCCCTAAGTCTTTCATGGAGAATGTATTTAACAACCATACCTTTACAACTGTTAACATACCTATGTCATTACCCATCAACAAAATGTCATCCACATATAAGACAAGGAAAATGACAGCACTATCACTAACCTTCTTATATATACATGGCTCATCCTCATTTTTTATAAAACCAAATGATTTAATGGCTTCATCAAAATAGATGTTCTAACTCCTCGAAGCTTGTTTTAACCCATAAATGGATTGCTTTAGCTTGCGTACTTTGGAACCATCTTGGAATTCAAAACCCCTAGGTTGTTCCATGAAAATGTTTTCTTTAATGTATCCATTGAGAAAACCTGTTTTGACATCCATTTGCCAAATCTCATAATCATAGTATGTAGCTATTGCTAATAGAATCCTAATTGATTTAAGCATGGTAACAGGCGAGAAAGTCTCATCATAGTCGATTCCTTGCCTTTGGCGAAACCCTTTCACAACTAGCCTTGCTTTATAGGTCTTTACCTTTCCATCAGAATCAATTTTCTTCTTAAAAACTCATTTATTCCCTATAGGTATAATACCTTCAAGTGGGTCAACAAGATCCCAAACTTGATTCTTATACATGGAATCAATTTTAGATTTCATAGCAACAATCTATTTTGAAGAGTTTATATCTGATATAGCTTCTTCATATGTAAGTGAATCATCTCCATGATCTACTTCTTTATGAGTAAACAACTCTTGTTCATCTTTATGAAGAAAACTATATCAATTTCAGATTTCATAGCAACAATCTATTTTGAAGAGTTTATATCTGATATAGCTTCTTCATATGTAAGTGAATCATCTCCATGATCTACTTCTTTATGAGTAAACAACTCTTGTTCATCTTTATGAAGAAAACTATATCTCACTAGTGGGTGAGATATCCTGGTTTATCTGCGAGGAATAACTGTAGATGTTTCATCAATAGGTGTAGGTTGACTATATCCATCTGATCTGTTAGTTGATCAGAATTCTCCAATTTTAACTTTATTTGCCTTCCTTTATCTCCTTCTTGAATAAACTGTTGTTCAAGAAATGTGGCATCTCTACTTACCATAACCTTTTATGATGTAGGCGAATAAAAATAATATCCAAAACTCTCTTTTGGATATCTAATAAATCGACCCTTTTCTAATCTGGTTTCCAATTTATCAGTTTTCAGCTTTTTGATATAAGCTGGACAACCCCAAATCTTAACATGCTTAAGACTTAGTTTTCTTCCATGCCATATCTCATAAGGTGTGGAAGATACTGATTTTGATGGAATCCTATTCAAAATATGCAAAGCTGAGTCTAATGCAAATCCCCAAAAGGAGATTGGCATATCAGTATAGCTCATCATACTACGTACCATATCTAATAAGGTACGATTTCTCCTTTCTGATACACCATTCAGCTGTAGCGTTCCTGGAGGAGTCAGCTGGGAAACAATGCCATGCTCTTTCAAGTATTCATCAAATTCAGTACTCAAGTATTCACCTCACGATCTGATCGAAGAGCTTTAATACTTTTCTTGTTTGATTTTCTACTTCAGATTTAAATTCTTTGAACTTTTCAAAGGATTCATGTTTGTATTTCATCAAATACAAATACCCAAATCTTGATTTGTTATCAGTAAAGGTAATAAAATAATGAAAATCACCTCTAGCCATTTCTCTAAATGGGCCACATACATCACTATGTATTAGCTTCAAAATATTTTCAGCTCTTAGCCCTTGTCCAACAAAGGGTGATCTAGTCATTTCGCCATGAAAGCAGGATTTACAAGTTGGAGTAGATTCAGAACCCAATGAGCATAAAATTTCCATTTTCTCCAGCTTTGCAATCCTATCTTCTGTAACATGACCTAACCTTAAGTGCCAAATATATTTTGAACTTGAGTTGATTTTCACCACGGCATTGCATTCATTTAGATCACTTGCATTCAATTTGTGTTTATCATTATTATCCAAATAATAAAGAATATCATGTATATAACCCGAGCCAACATATTTATTTCCAAAATAAATATTACAAATATCATCTGTGAACTGAAATTCATATCCATTTCTAGTCAAACTAAATATCGAAATAATGTTCTTAAAAACATCAGGTATATACAAAATATTATTTAAACATGAAATATGTCCACACATGTAAAAAGATTTAGATCCTATGGCTAAAGCTTCAACAATTGAGCCATCGCCAATCTGGAGTCTAACATCTCGAGAACGCAAGCTGCTACTATTTGCTAGTTCCTGCATATCATAAGAAATGTGAGAACTACCACCAATATCTAAAACCCAAGCTGTAGATGAACTATGAGTATCATCAAAATCTAAATAATAAGAAATGGACATGCCTTCCGAAGGTGTATCCTTCTTATCCTTCAGAGAAGCAAGATATCCTGGGCAGTTCCTTTTCCAGTAACCATCCTGCTGGCAGTGGAAACACTTTCCTTTGCCTCCATCAGCTTTGGTCTTCCCTTTCTGTTTAGCTATCTTCTTGGAAGGACTAGGAATTTGAGGTTTCTTTTTCTTATTGCTCTTCTTCTTGTTGGACTTTCCAACAGAAGAAAATGCAATCAATGCTACCTCTTTTCCTTTATTGCCCGGCATATTCTTTTGGGCAATAACTAGCATGTTAAGTAAACCAACCAAGGTATATTTCTACTTAGTTATATGGAAATTTGTCACAAAATTCCCAAATGACTCAGGAAGGGACTGAAGGATCAAATCCATTTGTAATTAGAAATCCATGTGAAAGTCAAGATGTTCCAGCTGCTCAATCAGCTGAATCATCTTGTGGACATGATCCCCAACATTCTGTCCCTCAGATATCCTCATGCGGAATAGCTGTCTAGATATCTCATACCTAGCATTCCTGCTGTGCTCACAATACAACTCTTACAGGTGAAGGAGGATCTCACTTGCATATTGCATATTTTCATGTTGCTTCTGTAACTCATTACTCATAGAAGTAAGCATGTAACACTTAGCTCTTATATCATGCTCTTTCCACTTGTCCAAAGTTTCATGTTCCTCTTGAGTGGCCTCTGGAGGTAAGGGACCAGGAACCTGTGAGTCTAGAACATATCCTATATGTTCAAGGTTCAGGACAAGTTTTAAATTTCTTAGCCAATCAGAAAGATTAGGTCCTGTCAACCTATTGTGTATCAAGTATGCTCGCAAAGATATTGAATGGTAGTGATTGTGGTGTGCTCATTATTATCAGAAAATTAACTGCAGAAAATAACTAGATTAATTAGTAAATGTATCATGTAATTAACTAAAATGATTATGGTCTTTTAATCAAATTGGTCCTCCCACTAACTTAGCGAATCCTACACTTCCAAAGTAGAAAATGAAAATCCTAGTTCAATGGATTTCTAGTGGATGATTGAATTCTTATTGTCTCATTGATCATCCTCAGGCACATTCATTATTGGAATTACAATAAACTGTAAGTGAGCAACTTCTTGCCCATCACATCTCATGTGAGGTTCAATCCTTTTACTTAGCCCCTAATGCTCAAAATCTCAGGCACATCCATTATTGACTTATCTTGCATTAGTTAAGTTGATCCCATTGAGCCAGTAAACATGTAAATAATTTTAATGTCCTTAGGCACATCCATTATTGGCCACCAAACCATTTACATATTTACAATATCTCATGCTTAACAATTATTCTTAAGAAAAACTCTTAAATTAATTGCATCATATGCAAGTATTTAAAATTTCTTAAAATAATTGACTCAATGGAGGGCCCATGATATAATTACCTTTAATTATACCATTTTCAACTTAATAATTTGTTTAGAAGATTTTGTGATTGGCCTAATTACTATTATGGTCTCACTTTGTACATTATTCAATTAGCATGCATATATCATATACTTGCATACATTCCCATACATCTCATGCATTTATGGATAAATATATAAATATGGTATGATCATGGACTTTCTAAGGGATTCAATTCTGAGCCACCAAGAATCAAATCAGGGCATTCCTAGGTGCATTTCATTCATTCATTTTACAAGAGTTGCTGAAGGAGTACATAATCAATACTTGATCTTGAATTCCTTCTACTGGTCCCACCAATGCTCTTGACCTCCTTGATCTTCTTACAATCCATTACATTGTAATCCTTGGCATATCAAGGCAAATTTACAAGAACATGGACTTTAAAGTCCTCAAATAAATGAAATTACAACCCAAAAATATTACATCCTTTATAATACATGCCACTAAAATTAAATTAATTAATTTACAACCCAAAGAAAAATAAAAGAAATAAATCCAATCACATTGGTCTTTTATTGTCCATGATCATCCATCATGCATATCACCATTTAACAATTAAATAAAACATACATATTAAGATTAAATTGAATATCTCATATTCAACTAAAAAATCTAGATTTGAATATCATTCAAACAAATTTAAAAATTTAGATTTGAATCACATTCAAACAAAATTAAAAATTCATATTTGAATCACATTCAAACAAATTTAATTGTGTGATTATAATTCCTAATTAAACAATTTAATTAGTCATAGGCATAATTATGGGCATCAAAGCATACAACACTTGCACAATTGAAGTCCAATATAATGCGCACTAAGGTGCACAACCAAGCATGTCGCCACACTCTTTGAAGCAACCAGCAATGAATCAATCATCTTATGATCAAATCACATAATTAAATTATATATTAAACAATCTAAATGGCAAATATAGTGGCTCTGATACCAATTGAAGGAGCGGAAGCATGAAAATTGTTAGGTTAGAACATTGAATTCAAAAATTTTCTTTTGGGATTTCATGCATCATGCAATATTTATTATATACCTAATTGATTTCAATGTTTAAATGCATATTAAAACACTTTTAACATGTATTAGGATCTACATTTTCCATTTAAGATTTTTGAATTAACAGATTAATTCATTATAACCCTAGATTAATACAAGAACATGTGCACTAACCTTTTGATGCACTGTAGATGTGTTTGGTACCTTTGGAAAACACCTAGGATCCCAAATGTTGTCCCTATTTGTCCACACTAAGGTCACCAATGGCAGCCCCTTGAACAGCTTCTCAAGCCTTGCCAACCAATTAGAAATTAGGGATTTGCCTTTAGGGAGGTTGTAGATGTATATAGGACATTAGAAACAATTTCTAGCAATTTTAATTCAAGAAAATATGGGCAATTCTCTTTGAATTGATGAGAGAAGAAGAAGAAGAGAGGAAGAAGGCTCTATGGGTGGCTGCACCTTTGAGAGGAAATCAACTTGTTTGTTTTATTCTTTTATTCTTTCCCTTTTATAATTAGGTTATCACTTAAAACCCTTGCTACATGTCATCTTCTGATTACATCTTAATTTTAATTGACCTAATTACGTTAAGCCAAGTGTCAAAGCTAAGTTTAATCTTAACTTTGATCATCATGCATGATAGGAAGACAAATGACAAACCATGATGCCATTTGTCACCATCTCATGGTGCCACATGTCACCCTGTGAAATGACCAAATTACCCTTGTATTGTAATTTTGAGTTCTCAACCCAAAATAATTATTTCTCCTCTTCTAATCAATTTATATCAAATACAAATTAATTAATTAATCTCTATTACTTAATTTCTCATAATTAAATTCATATTTAAACACTTTAAATATAAATTTAACTTATACTATACATCCAATAACCTAGATTTGGTTTCAAGCCATGCTAGGGACTTTGCAATCTAATTGTAAATCAAACATATTTAATTAAACTCTTTCACTAATTAATTAAATCACATTTAACTTGGTGATTACTTGTGTATGTGTGTGACTTACTAGGCTCATCACTAATTAGCAATGAGATATGATATCAACTCTTAATATCATCAGAACTTTTTTTTTACCATAAATGATTTTTCTAAATTATTTTAGGCACCTCATAGACCATGGTTAACACCTAGCATAGCATACTATGGCCACCCAATCAGTGCTAAGGAATGACTTAAATGAACCTATGATCATATGTTACCATACACTAGAGTCTCTCTATTACAAAATCTCAATTCAAGCTGGAGTCATGGTTTATGTCAAACTCCATTTACTATGAATATTATATTCTCTTTTAATTTCAATTCTTGATTTAAAATATTTTCTCATCGGAAACTTTTTTCTGATTAAATCTGTCTATCTTGGCCAGAAACTTGAAACATCAAGAACAATTAAATGAACATGGGATTTTATCCCGGTTTACTTAGAGTAACAGATTCCATCTTGATCAACACCTATCTCCATATATAACTGGTAGGAGCCAACACATGCCTATATACCCATATACAATACAAATATGAAAACAGTATCAAACTCAAACTACCTATATACAAGATAATTGTGCTATCTCAGGTCTAAAGATTATATGCACTGATATGATTTATGACAATGCATTGGAGTAAACTTCCATGTGATTGTCGTAAGTGTCACTGGTTTGGCTTACTTATCATGCATAAGTGCCTATCATGTTTGTTATATGGCATGAGACTCACAACTCCATCTTATTTACATCTCGTATAAATAACTTGGGAATAAACATGAATACAATCTTTCTGGATAATTCATGTCCTTATTGTGAAGTATCCTCGATTGTGAACCAATTTATGATACTTTGTGCTAGAAATACTGTCACTCGTATTCTTAACAACTTAAGAATAAAATTTCTAACAAAATATCAATGGACCTTTTCTATTACACATAAATATATTATGTAAACGGAAAAGTGAAATTGTCTTTTTATTAATAAAACATGTACAAGATACATATTAAATGATATGCTCTCGGGCATACTACTAACAGATTAGTAAAGAGCAAAACTCCCACTATGTTTCTTTACTTTGATATTTAAGATTATATCTAGCTCTTTTAAACCTTTCATTTTAAATTTTGAGGTTAGATACTTCTTTGAATCATTCACACCTTCCATATTTATTCCAATTATAAACATGTCATCAACATAAAGACAAATTATCACACTAAAATCATCTATAAACTTGGAATAAATACATTTATCAGCACTATTATATTTAAAGCTATATTCCAAAATTGCAAAATCAAATTTCTCATGCCATTGCTTAGGTGCTTGTTTTAAACCATATAAAGATTTAATTAATTTATAAACTTTTCTTTCATTCCCTAGTAGAACAAAACCTTCAGGTTGCTCCATATATACTTCTTCTTCTAAGTTACCATTTAGAAAGGTTGTCTTAACATCCATTTGATGTACATATAAATTATATATTGATGCTAAAAATAAAAATACTCTAATAGATGTTATTCTAGTCACTGGTGTATATGTATCAAAGTAATCAATTCCTTCTTTTTGTTTAAAACACTTTGCAACCAATCTAGCTTTAAAAGTTTGAATCGATTCATCTGTGTTATATTTTCTTTTGAAAACCCATTTACATCATATTGGTTTGGAACCAGGTGGCAAATCAACTAGAACCCATGAATTATTAAATAATAATGAATCCATTTCATCATTAATTGCCCCTTTCCAAAAAACCACATCCCTTGAAGTTATTGCCTCTTGAAATGTTTTAGGACCATCTTCTACATTTAATAAAATTGGTATTTTGTTAAGTATAATTGACCTATTGCCTTCTACTAGAAAGATAATAGCTTGAGAAGATATAAAATCTGGATGTAAATTCTTTTCTTTTCTAACATGTTGACTTCTTCTAATTTCATTACAAAATCTAACTTTCTTTTGTTGCAAGAAGTCGATTCAAAATACTAGAATCATTGCCTTGACTTGAACTATTCATGGGCTCATGTACAGAGTCATTATGAAATTCATTTTCAATAAATTCAATATCTCTAGAATCTACAATTACATTACAAGTCTAAATTCAAAATTCTATAAGCTTTGGAATTTTCAGCATAACCAACAAAAACTCCTTTCAAAGCTCTAGGACCTAATTAGTTCTTTTAGGATCTGAAACTCTATAATATGCTAAACAGCCCTATACTCTTAGATAGCTCAAGTTAGGTTTTCTATTTTTTCATAATTCATATGGAGAAACCTTAAATTTTCTAGAGGGAATTCTACTACACAAGTGACAAGTAGTAAGTAAAGCTTCTCCTCACAAGTTTGTTGGCAAATTAGAACACAAGCATAGAATTAAGCATATCCACTAAGGTTCTATTCTTTCTTTCTAACAACCCATTTTGTTGTGGTGTATATGGTACACTAAATTAATGTATAATTCCATTTTCTTCATAAAATGAAGAAAATTCAATGGAAAAATACTTGCCACCTCCGTCACTTCTCAAAATTTTGATCTTTTTTTCTTTTTGATTCTCAACTTCATATTTATAAATTTAAAACATTTGGAATACTTGATCTTTATTTTTCATTAAATAAACATAAGTATATTTGGAGAAATCATCTATGAAAGTTATAAAATACCTATTTTCTCCTTTAGTCAATATTCCATTTAATTCACAAATATCAGAATGTACAAGTTCTAATAACTTAGAAGATCTTTCAACTTTTGGAAAAGATTTCTTAATTATTTTTGCTTGTATACAGATTTCACAAGATTTTTTATTGTCATCTATGTATGAAATTAAACCATGTTTAGCCATAAATTTTAAAGATCTAAAACTAATATGTGTTAAACGATCATACCATAAAGATAAAGATAACTCAACAGTATAAACAAAAATATTCATATTATTATTAATACTAGGTTTAAACATTCCATCACATGAGTAACCTTTTCCCACAAATAGTCCATTTATGAACACAATTATTTTATCAGACTCCAGAATAGCCTTATAACCTTTCATACACAATAGACTAGCAGACACAGAATTTTTCCTTATTTCTGGCAAATACAACACATTTACTAATAATTGTTTCTTTCCAGCAGTGAAGTTTAATTCAACACTTCCTTTTCCCACCACTTTAGCGGAATCATGATTGCCCATTAGAATTTTCTGTCCATCTACAACTTCTTCATAATTTTTAAATTGAGTCTTATCATTGCAAACATGAACAGTAACCCCAGAATCATACCACCAGTCATTGGATTTGGTTGTTGTAGCCATATTGAGTTCTATTACCATTCCAATATACAAATCTGATATCATTGCAATCAATTCAGTAGTTTGTTCAACTATATTTGCTTTATTGGAATTCTGAGCGCTATTATTCATATCTTCTTTCTTATGTTTCTTTAGAAACCTGCATTCACGTTTGTAATGCCCTTTCTTGCCACAATTGTAACAAGTTCTTCCTTTCTTTGATTTGCTGTTGCTGCCATAACTAATACTGTTGCTTGCCGCTTCAGAAAACTTTCTCTTATTTCCAAAATTTTTCTTTTGAAATTTCTGACTTCCTTGCACAAAATTAACTTTTGTAATAGGAAGATACAAATTTCTTGTCATGATTTCTTGTTTCTTCTTCAATGCACAAGTGTTTCTGAATCTGTTCAACAGAAAAATCTTCTGTGGTATGCAGTAATTTCTTCCTATAAACATTCTAACTAGGAGGAAGTTTTGCTATTATTCCTCCTACTTGCAATGATTCAGGAACTATTGTCACACCCTACTCTTCCATTAGGCATAACATGATCCCGTAGCACACCTAATGAATTACTGTACTTCGTCTACCGGTAACCCATTAAATATACTACAAGAGATTTTGAAACAATTTTTGTTCATTTATTTTTTTTCTGATGGTAAATTTTTCACAAATTTTAAAAACCTTTAATTGGCAATAAATCACAAATCAAATTTTTCTGTAATTAAAATTTTCGCAATTTTTACAAAAATTCCGGCAGAGTGCCAGCTGTATTTTAATAAAACAGTTCTTTAAAACTTGCAAAGAAACACACTTCCAATATTTTTGCTTAACTATAACTCCATTTCAAATCATTTCTCAACACAATTCAATCTCAAAAATGTATAAATCATTTGCATCAACTATCTCAATTCATTTTCAACCCAAACTCATTATAAATGAAACCATACATAAATTCAAACTCAAGAAGAAATTAAATAGTACATTCATTAAAGTACTAAAATTAATATTACAAATAATTTTCATTTCAATTACACACTAAAATAACATTACAAAAGTTATTGTACAACTGCTTAAATAATTTACATACATATAATTACATGCATACATCAAAATTTATGTGTAAAGGTATGCCTATGATATATTCAGAGCTAGATCCAATGTGTTTTCAAGGAAGCTTACTCAACTACTTTATAGTCTTTTCACCCGCGACAGCATGCAAAGCTATCGCTGAGTCGTGAACTCAGTGGTGTACAACTATAATTTAAAATGTAATATAATATACATTGACAAAATTATAACAATTAATTTGGAAGTTTCGAAATTCAACAAAATTTCAAAAGTTAAAATCTTCGTTGCCAATACTATAAATCATTTGTTAAAGTGACCTTGATCAAGAAATTCAATTTATCAATCATAACTGAACATTTAAAGTAATTCCAGCAATTTATGGAAATAAATATTAATTTCAATAAAATCAAATATACATAAATCCTAATTGAAATCACAATTCTTTACTATTCAAAAACTATTCTTTATCTCACTAACTCTGCAAGACTAATCCGAAAGGGCCATCTTCAAGGTGATTCTAACTCTCTATGGTCAGGGAGGTCGAATCGGGATTCTAACTCCCTATGTTCGAAGAGGTCGAATCATCGTGCACAGTACACAACACAATAGTGAAACTTCTGAAAGGGCCAATGAAAAACTTAGATCTAACCTCTAATAAGAGGAGAATCTAAGCCTGTGCACATACCATGGCATTCAAAATAAAACAAAGCTAACTCCATTGTCTCCTCAACAAATGAGAGAGACTGGTAATAACCTAGTCAAGCATCTATAATGAGATATAAAACAATATCATAAATCTCTTTATCCTTTTTGTGAGCATAAATAATAGCATAATTCAATTCAATGTCAATTTCAATATCCCATAATTTATGCTCATTACAATTCAAAACAAATTTTATCCATTTCCCATGTTAAATATATTTTAATCAAAATTTTTCTAAAGCTAACTTTATTCAATTCATGACAAAATGAAATAATAACTAATTTCATTTTTCAAAATTAAACTCATTCACACCATAATACATTTCAATAATTGTTGAGATAAATTCAATATTTGATAAAATAATACAATAAGAAATAAAATCATTTAGTCAAAAGCCATATGAAGGAACATAATCAATAAAAACACTAGTTGTGCACAAACTTCTTTATTGACTAATTTACTCCACCTTTTAGTTTTTCCTTGAAGATCCCTTTTTTAGTCTCTTTTTCAACTGAAACACATAGTTTATAGTATTTCAGTACCATATCTCATAGTAAATCCATTAATTTATTTTATGCCTACTTAGTTGTAGCCTTAATTTTGCTTAAATTGGTATCCTTTGAATTTTCTATTTTGGGATTACTATTCATTACCATATTCAAGTTAAAATGTTGACTTTTTCCTACTAAATAGGTTTATTAATTTTAATTGCACTCATATTGTCACACCTTACCCCTCTGTAAGGCATAACATGATCCCGTAGAATACCTAATGAACTACCGAACTTCACCTACCGATAACTCATTAAGTACCCTACAAGGAATTTTAAAACAATTTTCTTATCTTTGACAAGTGGTGAGCATTTCTAATAAGTATTTACAACATTTAGTTGAAATTAAAACTAATTAATATTTTGGCCATTTTAGTTTTCCGCAAATCTTATAAAAATTTTGACAGAGTTTCCTCTGTATTTTGAGAAAACCGTTCTTCAAATACCTGAAATAAAAGCACTTCCAATAATTATCTAACCACTGCTTCAAATTCATACTCAATCTCAACCAATTTCTCAAAATTCACAAGTTCAAAAATTCTCAAAATACTGTCCATCAATATCATTTATTCATATTCCATTCAAGATAAACAATTTATATATTCATCATACTAAAATTTACATTCAAAAAGTCCAAATTAAAATTTATTACAACTTTTATACAAACTTTGTACAAGCTGCTCAAGACTCATGTATATGTCCATACATTTATGTGCAATATATACATCAAAAGAAATATTTACAGTTAGGGTATAAATTATACCCGAAGACTTCAAGCTGATGACTTCACACACCTCAAGCCTCTCACGCTTGCTCTCTAGTCTCTCAGATTCATGACAGCAATAAAAGCTATCGCTGAGTACTAGGACTCAGTGATGCACAATATACTAAAATAATCTTTATGCAAAACTTAAAGCACATTCATTCAAAAATTTGACTAAACATGAAAATTAAATACAATCATGCATTGTAAGATTTTACATGTAAACCAAGTTTATTTCAAAGTATCAAAACACATTTCATAAAACCCACAGTTAGATCACGCCATTCGAAACAAATAGAATCTCAATAGCCAGATGCTAAAGAGAAATCACATGAATCTCAATAGCCAGAGGCTAAAGAGAAATCATATCACAGGCTAGCTAGCTCAAATATATGGATATCCATTCACATCCTCTTCTACTGGCACACCTCAACACTTCTCCAGAGAAGGAATCAAAATTCGACATTCTCGAAATTTTGTGTTTTGAGTTACTATTCACTGCACTATTCAAGTCAAATTATTGACTTTCTAAGGCTTAATAGGTATGGGAACTCCAACTTCACCCACATACCACATTTTGGTCGTTAAACTTGTTGGTTTCGATCATTTTCTCAAAGTTTAAGTCATTTTGGCAAAATTGCCAATTTTCGGTTTTGTGCTCCGAAGTTGCACTGTTTTATTGGTCGATCTACTGTTGGAATTTAACAAAACTTCCTTCATAGAAAATGTTCCTTATTGTCTTAAGTGTATTCTCATTTTTGGATCACCTCAATCGGAGTTTTGTAGCTCAAGTTATGGCCAAAATAAGTTTACTGTTCACGTGTACTGTTCATACTGAGATTTTGGTGCTGGCAGATTTTTGGTCCAACTTTGGTTAATAATTTGATCAAGTTAAGTTCATAATTTGGTCTCACTTTCTTCATATGAAATGTTGTACTATGTCTTAGGTTTCCATCGGTTCAAGAATCGCCTAAATCCGAGTTTTCTAGAGAGAGTTATAGCCATCCAAACATTGCTGCTCAATGAAAATTCTGCAGAATCTCAGTACAGTAATTTAATTTTGCTCAATGATTTTGAAAGGGTTAATGGCCTAATTTGGGTTGGTGTTCTTCATGAAAGTTTTAGGTCTATATCATATCTAATTGCTGGTAAAATTTCAGGTCAATTTGACCTGCCTAGCTCGAGTTATGACCAAATGAACAGTTACTGTTCATTTGGTCAGTTTAGTGCAGCCTGCAATCAATCCACTTTGGTCAATTGTTTCACCAAGTTTTGGTCAGTTTTTGGCCATGGTTCCTTAATGAAAATTGTGCTCTTTTATGTCTATTTTCATCTCCAATTGGTGGCATATCAATTGGACTTGTAAAATTTGAGTTTTGGTCCTTCAAAGTGGGTTTGGTCATGCTGCCAGCAGCATGACCATTGACCTACGAATTTGGTTTAATTTCCTACCATTCCCACACAACTTATTTGGTCATAATTGACCATTATTTCACTTCACAATAAGTCCAACATGCCATTTATGCATTTTTCCCAAAATTTGGTTCACAACCCTAGCATTTAAAACCCTAACTCATCAATTTCACTACTTTGTTACAATTAATCACACTTAATGGTTTTAATACTAATCATTCAACCAAGAAAGGTTTCTAAACTCATTCAAATGTATCATATCCATGCAAATCATATTCCTCTCAAGCTGCCCAAAATTTCAGTTTAATTCTTCCCCCATATTTGTTTCATTTAAATCAAATTCTAAGCTCACTTTCAACCATCACATGTGCATTTGAATGGATAAATGAAGAGTTTAGCATACTAACCTTAGGTGAACCTTAAATCTTCACTTTTTGTTCTTCTTCTTCCTTCTTCTTCTTGCTTTCTTATGCTTCTTCTATACTCTTCAAGATGCAATAATGAAATTCATGTGGAGAATTTTAGGGAAAGCATGTTTAATTTAGGGTTTCAAAAGCTTGGTTAGACTTATCCATGGTGGAAGATGAAATAAGTGAGAAGGAAGAGTGAGTCACGTTTTTCCTTTTGAAGATGATGAATTTAATTTTTTTTTCTTTTGTTTCTTTTATTTATTTTGCAATGGAAGACCATAAATATCAAATTTAATAAATATTTAATAAATTTGTTTATGACATCATTAATGATGTCATCAACTTTGACTTTTCCAACCTCTTCCCTTTTCTTTTTTTTTTTCTATTTATTTCTCTATTAGTTCTTTAATTTTTTCTCGATTCCGAAATTTTCTTTTCTCCGATTTTATTTGTGATTAAGTCAGAGTCACTCTGGGTCAATTGACCAAATTGCCCTCGCGGCTCATCCCGTTTGCAAATAATCCAATATTTCTTTTGGCCCTCGACCTAATTATTTGACTGGCTTAACAGTTCTTTTCGTGGTTTTCTTTTCCATTGTGTTCATAAGGGTCCTAAGGACCGCAATGTCACTTTTTACGGTTCGAATTTGAGTTTAGAATGACTTCGCAGTCATTCAGGAGGTCACTCATCGCCGTGACTCTACTGCTTTAACCTCTTATGTTCTGTTTTTCTTATTTATAGTTAACTAATTAAACATTACTAATTATTTGTGTTTATGGCTTCTCAAATTGTCTTAAGTGTGGCCCTAATCCCATTAATTGTCCGGACCGACACCGGTCACCGGAACAGTGAAATATACCAGGCTATACAACGGGGGTGTTACAATTCTCCCCCCCTTAAATAAATTTCGTCTCAAAATTTTTACAGTATCAATCTCTCAACATTGTGGGTGTTGTCTCCTCATGTCCTCCTCTCGCTCCAAGTAGCTTTTTGGCCCGAATGATGGTTCCACAAAGACATTTACCAACGGTATCGCTATTCCGTAGCTGCTTCACCTCATAAGCCAGAATCTTTATGGGTTCTTCTTCATATGTGAGGTCTGGATTCACTTCTATTTCTTCTACTAGTAGTACATGAGATGGGTCTGATCGGTACCTCCTCAAAATGGACACATGGAAGACATTATGTATCTTCTCCAACTCTGGAGGTAGTGCCAACCGATATGCCAAAGGACCCACTCTTTCTAGAACCTCATATGGCCCGATAAAACGAGGACTTAGTTTCCCCTTCCTGCCGAATCTCATAATCCTCTTCCAAGGAGAAACTTTGAGGAAAACTTTTCACCCATTGCATCGAATATCCCTTCTTTTCAAATCAACATAGGACTTTTGATGCGATGCGACTTTAAGTCGATCTCTGATCACCCGGATTTTCTCTTCAGTCTGTTGAACAATTTCGGGTCCAATCATCTTTCTTTCACCCACGTCATCCCAACACAACGAGGTTCTACATTTTCTGCCATACAAAGCTTCATATGGAGGCATCCCAATGCTTGATTGGTAGCTGTTGTTGTAAGCAAACTCAATCAAAGGCAAGTGTGTATCCCAACTACCCTCAAACTCAATCACACAAGCCCGTAGCATGTCCTCCAAGATCCGAATTACCCTCTCGGTGGCCATGCATGCGTGGGTGGAATGCGATCTTGAAGTTCAATCTAGTTCCTAGGGCTCTCAAGACTATCCTAATCTAGAAGTGAACCTAGGATCTCTCGACACGATGGATACCGGCACTCCATGCAATCTCACAATTTCATCGATGTATAACTTGGCCAATCTTTCTAAATCGTAGTCCATCCGGATCGCAGAAAATGAGCAGATTTAGTCGATCACAACAATGACCCAAATCGCATCATGACTCTTCGTGTCCTTGGAAGTCCCATCACAAAATCCATCGTTATTCTCTCCCATTTCCACTGCATCGGTAGTGGATGTAACAACCAGTGGGTACTTGATGCTCGCCTTTACTTGGCGACAAGTTAGGCATTTGGACACAAACTCGCCACATCTCTCTTCATACCCATCCACCAAGAATGCTCCTTTAGCCCTCTATACATTTTTGTTCCACTGTGGTGCATGGCAAAGGAGACTCATGTGCTTCCTTCAAAATGATCTCAAATCAACATCATTAGGAACACACATTCGCCTGTGTAGCAAGAGACCATCATCTCCGATTGAGAATTCGGTTTCTTGCCTGTCGGACTTCTTCCATCAACTTCTGATACTTCTGATCATTCTGAGCAGCCATTCTAATATGATCAATCAACACTGGCTGTACATGCCATGCAACTGCTGTCTGCCCATCATCACTAATCTCTAAGCTAGCATGCAATGATCTTAACTCATGTACCAAAGACAAAGGAGTAACCCGTAGACTTGCCATAGTCTTGCAACTTAAGGCATCAGCCACAACATTAGCTTTCCCTGGCTGATAGTCTATCAGAAAATCATAGTCTTTTATCAACTCTAACCATCTCCTCTGTCTCAAATTCAGCTCTTTTTGGGTGCCCAAATACTTTAAACTCTTATGATCTGTGTAGATGTAGCACTTCTCCCCATACAAATAATGTCTCCAGATCTTAAGAGCAAACACAATGGCTGCAAGCTCCAAATCATGTGTTGGATAATTCCTCTCATGCGGTTTTAGCTGGCGTGATGCAAAGGCAATGACATTTCGATCTTGCATCAACACACAACCTAACCTGTTGTGAGAAGCATCAGAATCAGTATATTCTTTACCCGGTGTGGGTAAAGTTAGGACTGGAGCTTCCGTCAAACATCTCTTCAATTCATCAAAACTCTGCTGGCATTTATCCGTCCACTGAAATTTTACATCTTTTCTAAGCAGCTTGGTCAATGGAGATGCCAACATGGAGAATCCTTTCACAAATCTACGGTAGTATCCAGCTAAACCCAGAAAACTATGAATTTCTGTGACATTTCTGGGTGGCCTCCAATTAAGGACAGCTTCAATCTTACTTGGATCTACCTTGATGCCCTCTTCTGATACTACATGCCCCAAGAAAGATATCTCCTTCAGCCAAAATTCACATTTCGACAATTTGGCATATAGCTGTTTCTCCCTCAAAATCTGCAGTACAATCCGCAGATGTCTATCATGCTCTTCTGCATTCCTCGAATAGACCAATATATCATCAATGAATACCACAACAAACTGGTCGAGGTATGGTTTGAAGATAGTGTTCATCAGATCCATAAAAGCAGCTGGAGTATTAGTTAACCCAAATGGCATAACTAGGAACTCATAATGGCCATAGCGGGTTCTGAAGGTAGTTTTAGGAACACTTTGCTCTTGTACCTTCAGCTGATAATAACCTGATCTCAGGTCAATTTTGAAGAACACAGCTGCACCCCTCAACTGATCAAACAAGTCATCAATGCGGGGTAATGGATATCTATTCTTTATTGTCACCTTATTCAACTGCCGATAATCAATACACAAGCGGAGAGTGCCATCTTTCTTCTTTACAAACAACACTGGCGCTCCCCAAGGTGACACACTAGGGCGGATAAAGCCCTTTGTCAAGCGCTTCTGCAATCGCACTTTCAACTCTTTTAATTCTGCAGTGCCATTCTATATGGCGTTATGGAGATTGGGTCCACACTGTGCATAACATTAATCTCAAATCGCACCTCTCTTCTCGAGGTAATCCTGGCAATTCATCAGGAAATACATCCGGAAAATCACATACAGTAGGGATGTCCTTTAGTGCTGGACTCCCCACTTGGGTGTCTATCACATGTGCCAAGTATGCTTCACACCCCTTTCTGATCATTCTTCTGGCTAGTGTAGCCGAAATGATGTTTGATGGCAGTAAATGCCTCTCCCCGTGTATTACCACATCACCGCATGAGGGAGACCAAAAGTGATCTTGATCTACAAATCAATCATAGCATGATGCTGCTAACCAATCCATGCCCAAGATAATATCATACTCTCTGAAGGACATCTCAATCAAGTCCGACAGAAAACATGTCCTTGGATCACCAAAGGACGTCTCTATAAATTCTTGACCGGACCTCTTGTCCTAAAGGACTAGTTACTAGCACTTCAAAACCCATTTGCACACATGGAACAGCAAGTGAACTGACTATGCTAGCACTAACATATGAATGGGTTGAACCCGGATCAAACAATACAAATACATCTTGACCAAAGATAGAGAATGTACCAGCTACCACATCAGAAGTCTCAGCCTCTTCACGCTGTCTCATTGCGTAGATTCTGGTTGAAGCACTTCCTTGTCCTGACTGACCAATTGTGCCCGATCGCTCAAGGCGGCTCTACCTCTGCCTCTTCCTCTACCAACAGACTATGAACCTCTGGGAGCAGGACTCTGAATAGATCCCTCGGCAGTAGTAGGAGCTGGACCATATCTCGGAGTACTAGTATAGTCTCTTGCTAAATGACCCTTGCCTCCGCAGTTAAAGCAGGCTCCAGTGGCCCAATAACATTCCCCCCCATGAATCTTGCCACAAGTCTCACAGGGCGGCATCTGTGAACCCTCGCCGATCACGACTGACCTAGGGGTCTCGTCCGGAAAATCTGTCTCTACTAAATCTTCCACCCCGACCCTGGGTCCACTAAACTTCTTTCTCTTTCCAGGTAGCACCGTAACTCTGCTCAACTGATTTTTCCCCCTTGTCTTTTTCTAATTTCTCGACTTTTTCCCTCACTGGGTTTGCTTCTGTTTCAACTCTCTCCAGTTCAAGTGCTCGAGACATAAGTTCTGAGAAGTTGCTGTGTCGAAATCCCACAACTTGCATCCTTATCCGGGCTTCAAACCCGTCTCAAATCTCTTACATCTTGCTTTGCGGTAGTAAGGAGACTCTGCATAGTGACTCAAAGTGAGAACTCCCTCTCATACTCGCCATCGATCGATTTCCTTGTTTCAAACTCAAAAATTCTTGCAATTTCGATCAACATATGCGTCTGGGATGTATTTACATCAAATCTACGATGAAGTCATCCTGTGTTAGCATTGGTGGTTCTCGCCAAGCCGTGGGGATGGTCTTCCACCAATCATATGCATCCCTTGCGAGCGCATACGTAATATTCGAACTTCAACTCATCCGGCAAGGCAATTTCTTGAACACTGGCCCATTCTTTCAAGCCATTGCTCGCCTCTAAAGGTTCCACTGCACTTAAATTCTGCAGCCCCATACTTCAATAATTTATCATATTGTCCGGCCGAGGCGTGGTTGTGCCACAGTGGTTGGGGTGGAGCTTGAACGGGCATACCTCACCATTTGTTGAAACATCGCAGCCATCTGGCAGGCGAATTGTGCAGAAATCGCGGCATTTGTGGGGTCTGTCACTGACCCACTAACATTCTCGCAAAGCCGGGCTTCCCCTTGTGCCTCGGCTTCAACAGATCGCTCAATCGAGCGATCCTTCCTCCATTTCATCGAAGTTAGGGTATCTCTGAACAAGTAACACATGGAGATTTCTCCGTTAGTTCATATTCATGATGTAATGCAATCGTATGTAACAATTATGGACATTGAGCGGTTGTACTTAACAAGAAAGACACAAATTTATATGTTAAAACATACTTCAAAAATTTGCTCGATACCACTAAAACATGTCATACCTTAACCCTCAGGAAGGCAAAACATGATCCCGTAGAAGACCTACTGAAATACTGACCATCACCTCCCGATACCTCATTACGTACCCTACAAGGGATTTTAAAACAATTTTCTTATCTTTGACAAGTGGTGAGCATTTCTAATAAGTATTTAAAACATTTAGTTGAAATTAAAACTAATTAATATTTTGGCCATTTTAGTTTTCCGCAAATCTTATAAAAATTTTGACAGAGTTTCCTCTGTATTTTGAGAAAACCGTTCTTCAAATACCTGAAATAAAAACACTTCCAATAATTATCTAACCACTGCTTCAAATTCATACTCAATCTCAACCAATTTCTCAAAATTCACAAGTTCAAAAATTCTCAAAATACTGTCCATCAATATCATTTATTCATATTCCATTCAAGATAAACAATTTATATATTCATCATACTAAAATTTACATTCAAAAAGTCCAAATTAAAATTTATTACAACTTTTATACAAACTTTGTACAAGCTGCTCAAGACCCATGTACATGTCCATACATTTATGTGCAATATATACATCAAAAGAAATATTTACAGTTAGGGTATAAATTATACCCGAAGACTTCAAGCTGATGACTTCACACACCTCGACTCTCACGCTTCCTCTAGTCTCTCAGATCTGCGACAAAGAATAAAGCTATCACGAGTAATAGGACTCAGTGATGCACAATATACTAAAATAATCTTTATGCAAAACTTAAAGCACATTCATTCAAAAATTTGACTAAACATGAAAATTAAATACAATCATGCATTGTAAGATTTTACATGTAAACCAAGTTTATTTCAAAGTATCAAAACACATTTCATAAAACCCACAGTTAGATCACGCCATTCGAAACAAATAGAATCTCAATAGCCAGAGGCTAAAGAGAAATCACATGAATCTCAATAGCCAGAGGCTAAAGAGAAATCATATCACAGGCTAGCTAGCTCAAATATATGGATATCCATTCACATCCTCTTCTACTGGCACACCTCAACACTTCTCCAGAAAAGGAATCAAAATTCGACATTCTCGAAATTTTGTGTTTCGGGTTACTATTCACTGCACTATTCAAGTCAAATTATTGACTTTCTAAGGCTTAATAGGTATGGGAACTCCAACTTCACCCACATACCATATTTTGGTCGTTAAACTTGTTGGTTTCGGTCATTTTCTCAAAGTTTAAGTCATTTTGGCAAAATTGCCAATTTTCGGTTTTGTGCTCCGAAGTTACACTGTTTTATTGGTCGATCTACTGTTGGAATTTAACAAAACTTCCTTCATAGAAAATGTTCCTTATTATCTTAAGTGTATTTTCATTTTTGGATCACCTCAATCGGAGTTTTGTAGCTCAAGTTATGGCCAAAATAAGTTTACTGTTCACGTGTACTGTTCATACTGAGATTTTGGTGCTGGCAGATTTTTGGTCCAACTTTGGTTAATAATTTGATCAAGTTAAGTTCATAATTTGGTCTCACTTTCTTCATATGAAATGTTGTACTATGTCTTAGGTTTCCATCGGTTCAAGAATCGCCTAAATCCGAGTTTTCTAGAGAGAGTTATAGCCATCCAAACATTGCTGCTCAATGAAAATTCTGCAGAATCTCAGTACAGTAATTTAATTTTGATCAATGATTTTGAAAGGGTTAATGGCCTAATTTGGGTTGGTGTTCTTCATGAAAGTTTTAGGTCTATATCATATCTAATTGTTGGTAAAATTTCAGGTCAATTTGACCTACCTAGCTCGAGTTATGACCAAATGAACAGTTACTGTTCATTTGGTCAGTTTAGTGCAGTGGCAGCCTGCAATCAATCCACTTTGGTCAATTGTTTCACCAAGTTTTGGTCAGTTTTTGGCCATGGTTCCTTAATGAAAATTGTGCTCTTGTATGTCTATTTTCATCTCCAATTGGTGGCATATCAATTGGACTTGTAAAATTTGAGTTTTGGTCCTTCAAAGTGGGTTTGGTCATGCTGCCAGCAGCATGACCATTGACCTACGAATTTGATTTTTATTCCAACAATTCCCACACAACTTATTTGGTCATAATTGACCATTATTTCACTTCACAATAAGTCCAACATGCCATTTATGCATTTTTCCCAAAATTTGGTTCACAACCCTAGCATTTAAAACCCTAACTCATCAATTTCACTACTTTGTTGCAATTAATCACACTTAAAGGTTTTAATACTAATCATTCAACCAAGAAAGGTTTCTAAACTCATTCAAATGTATCATATCCATGCAAATCATATTCCTCTCAAGCTGCCCAAAATTTCAGTTTAATTCTTCCCCCATATTTGTTTCATTTAAATCAAATTCTAAGCTCACTTTCAACCATCACATGTGCATTTGAATGGATAAATGAAGAGTTTAGCATACTAACCTTAGGTGAACCTTAAATCTTCACTTTTTGTTCTTCTTCTTCCTTCTTCTTCTTGCTTTCTTATGTTTCTTCTATACTCTTCAAGATGCAATAATGAAATTCATGTGGAGAATTTTAGGGAAAGCATGTTTAATTTAGGGTTTCAAAAGCTTGGTTAGACTTATCCATGGTGGAAGATGAAATAAGTGAGAGGGAAGAGTGAGTCACGTTTTCCTTTTGAAGATGATGAATTTAATTTTTTTTTTGTTTCTTTTATTTATTTTGCTATGGAAGACCATAAATATCAAATTTAATAAATATTTAATAAATTTGTTTATGACATCATTAATGATGTCATCAACTTTGACTTTTCCAACCTCTTCCCTTTTCTTTTCTTTTTTTTTTCTATTTATTTCTCTATTAGTTCTTTAATTTTATTCTCGATTCCGAAATTTTCTTTTCTCCAATTTTATTTGTGATTAAGTCAGAGTCACTCGGGTCAATTGACCAAATTGCCCTCGCTGTTCATCCGGTTTGCAAATAATCCAATATTTTTTCGGCTCCTGACCTAATTATTTGACTGGCTTAACGCTTCTTTTCGTGGTTTTCTTTTCCATTGTGTTCATAAGGGTCCTAAGGACCGCAGGCGTCACTTTACGGTTCGAAATTTGAGTTTAGAATGACTTGAGTCGTTCCCGAGGAGGTCACTCATCATTGTGACTCTCGGCTCGTTTAACCTCTTATGTTCTGTTTTTCTTATTTATAGTTAACTAATTAAACATTACTAATTATTTGTGTTTATGGCTTCTCAAATTGTCTTAAGTGTGGCCCTAATCCCATTAATTGTCCGGACCGACACCGGTCACCGGAACAGTGAAATATACTAGGCTATACAACGGGGGTGTTACACATATACTACATTTTGAGTTATGTTTTTGTTAGCATTGATTGCCAAATTCAATTCAAAGTCTATTAGGATTAAATCTCAAAATTTCAACTTTGGGTTACTTGTTTGTTCTATTTCATTGGCCTGCCTACAGTGGAAATTTGGCTAACTTTCTCTCATTAAAGTTGTTCCTTGATGTCTTATCTTTAATTCCCTTTTTGAATCACTCTATTTGGAGTTTTGTAGCTCAAGTTATGGCTATTTTCCTAAGGCTGGCCAGATTTGTATCTACTCAGAATTCTGGGCAGGTTTTTGGTTCTGGCAGTTTTGGGCAACCAAATTTGGGTGGCAAAATGACTTGGTTATGAGCAAAATTTGAGTTGGTGTTCTTCATAAAAGTTGTAGTACTATGTCATATCTTTCCAATTCCATAAAAATCAGGTCATTTGGACCTGCCTAGACTAAGTTATAGCCAAATGAACTTTATTTGGTCATTTTTGTACAGTGGCAGTGCACATTACCCGAATTTGACCTAATTGTTCACTAACATAGAGTCACTTTCTGGGCATGGTTTCTACATGAAAAATGTGTCATTATGTGTCTATTTTTATTTTCAATTGATCTCACATCAATTAGAGTGGCAAAATTACAGTTTTAGTCATTGAAAGGGACCTAGGTCAGGCTGTCCAGGATTGGACCCCTACCTATTTGAATTTGGTTTTACTTCTAACCATTCAAACACATCCTAATTTGTCTCAATTGACCATTTTGAGTCTCATTTAGGTCAAAGTACATCAATTTACCAATTTCTCAATTTTTTCCTCTAAATCCTAAGAGTCAAGAACCCTAATTTTTCTACTTAATTCAATTGATGCAATTAAAGTGTATAAGCACCATCTACACCCGAAATCAAGTTTAATTACACCTTTGATTGCATTAAGATCAATCAAACCCTAACTTCCTTACATTAGCCAAAATTCATGTGGATGGGGATGAGCATGATTTGTTTCATTTGCTTATCAATTTCTAGTGTAATTTAACTACATAATCATGAATTAAAGCATAAATTTAAAAACTAACCACTAACCTCTTGGTAGCTCTTTCACTCTTCCAATTCCCACTTCTTTTTTGAATTTTTTTCTTCTAATCCTCTTGCAAAGCATGATTATAGGTTTTTAACTATGAAATTTAGGGGATTTATGGGTTAAATTCAAGCTTTAAAAGCTAGAAAAATATGGCTATGGAGGAAAACTAAAGAGAGAAGAGAGGATGAGGAGAGGGACGCCAACTAGAAAATGAACATGAACATTTTTTTTTAATTTTTAATTTTATGTATTTTTCTTGCTTTTTGACTTAGTCAAAAATTAGAATAATTAAATTTTATTTTTGACATCATGGGTGAGGTTACTAAGATGAGGTCATAATTCATTTTCATTTCTTTTTCCTTTTTCTTTTATTTTTTCATAGTTCTTTAATTTAATTCTATATTCTGAAATTTTCATTTCTCCGATTTTATTGGACAATTAGGTCGTGAGTCACCTCCAAGGGTAAATTGACCAATTTGCCCATCACCGGTTTGATCCGATTTGTAAGTAATTCGATATTTCTTTTGGAACCCTGACCTAATTATTTAACATACTTATCAGCTCTTTTCCGTGATTGTCTCTTTTTCACTAGGTTCGCAATAGTCCTTAAGACCGTGGCGTCATAATTTCCCGTTCAAAATTAGGGTTAGGTTTGACCTCGCAGTCACTTTCTAGGAAGGTCACCCATCGCTGTGACCTTCGGCTTATTTAACTATTTATGCTTGTTTTCTTTATTTATATTTTTCCTTCTTATAATTGTTATTTATTTTTATCTATGACTTTTCTGGATGTCACAGATATAGCTCCAGACGTCTAAACTGTCCGGGCAGACATCAAGCGCTGAAACAGTAGACTGTACAAAAGTGTCCAATATGAGGGCGTTACAACTATCACTTTCAAATCTTTAAGTTTTGAAACAAGGACATGTAACTCATGGACTTGATCCATAACAGCATATTATCAACCTTTTGGAATTCAAAATATTTCATGATGAGATATTTATCCACACCTTGTTTTTCTGAGTTGTATTTGAACTCCAGTGATTTCCAGATTTCCATTGGAGACTTGATAGAAGTAAATAGATCATATAGCCTATCTGACAAGTTGTTAAGAATATGACCTCTATATAACAATTCATCTTCTTCACGTTTTTCCCGATCTATTTTCACTCGTTCAGAATCTTCTAGTGTTGGTGGTGAAATGGTAAGCAAACTTAGATCAAGTATATAAGAAATCTTCAATGTGTTGAGTAAGAATAGCATCTTGTCTTTTCAGTGAACATAGTTTGTCCCATCAAAATGATCAAGTTTTACGAACTCTTGATTAATACCTTAAAATTATTGAGGCAGCGGGTGTAGAATAGGCTTTGAGACGTGATGAATCATTATCTTTAAGGTAATAATTGCCCCTACTAGATTGCTGCAAGGTTATGGCAATATACCTCTAGGACACAACAAAGTTTGAAATCTGCAGACAGCAAATTCTGAAGATTTCCCTTAAGAACTCTTTATATGAACCGAATTTAGAGAGAGTATAAGAGAAGAAAAAGAAGAAATAGAAGTAGTATATGTCTGAATTGAAAACCTATCCATATTTATAAATGATGAAAAGTCATGACACCTATTCTAGACAAACATATCTGTCTATTTCCAACAGATATGACTATTTATTTAAATCGGTATATCCTCTAACAAATGTGATTATATTCGTTTATTAAAAGACATATCTTCTAACAGTTATAACTGTTTGTGTGTAATAGACATGTCTATTTATTAATAGACACATCTACTTGTTAACAAATACATCTGTTCATAATTTATTTATGAGAATTAAAATAAGATAATTATTTTATTTCACACACATACATGCCAAGTGCCACAACAGAATAATATATATATATATATATATATATTACTTTTTTCTTCTCATATATTTCAACAATGTGATAATTCTTTTTCTCTCTATTATCTAACATACAAGCTATTTATAACAAGCCCTCCTTAAAATTTACCTTTCCCAATAAGCTCCATTACTTCTCCAGTCTTTCTATCTATTTTTTTCCCCACATTAAGCTCAACCTACTTTCTCTCATTTCTTTTTCTAAGATCTAAACTTTATTTTTTACCCCTTGTACATCTCTCAACCAATTTTTAATTTCATTCTTATGTTTCTTGCAGGATGATGAATTCTAATATCAGCTTAGTTCTTGCAATTTTCTCCTGAAAGTTTGCTTCTTTTCCTTTGAATTCTAATTATGTTCCACTATTTCTTTTAGCTTTTGCAATTGCTCCATATAGACCTAGTATCATAACAACATGAAATTGTATATGATATGATAAGCATGTAAATATAAGGTTCACACACAAATCGCATAATCACATAGTATAGGAAAGAGAAAAAAAATATCTTACGGGCACAAGAGAAAAAGTTTCACTATGATAAAAAGAGCAAGATAAAATCACTCAGAACTCTCAAACCCTAACCTCAGTGTATTTTCAAAATATCTCACAACTCTACCGTAAATGGCAAATATTATAATATTTATACTGTTATCTGTCCGTGCTCCCCGTTACCATCACAGTTCTCACTTTTTATTCCAATTAAGTCACAGAGTGAAACTTTTGCATCGAATCACAATTCAAGTTTATGAAAATATATCCAAATTTCAAGCTACATAAAAATAACAGTATACTATCTTAGCTTCTAAGTAAAAGCAATGCAGGGGCAAACCACCTGAAAAATATGTATATTCTTTAGTATTTCAAAACTCAGTATAATTAATTTCATTTAAAGAAAAAAAAAACCTGGAAGATCATTCACATTCACTTCGTTTGCAAGAATAGGAGTCGGATGATTCTACTTGTTAGCAAGATTGCAATTGTGAGAACAATATGTTCTTCAAGTTATTCAAAAAGAAGCTAAAAAAAATGGTTAAAAGTTTATTAAAATTAAAAAAAAAATTACAACCAGGGGCAAATCTGGAAATCTGTGACGTCAAAAATAGATTTTTTTTTATAAACAGTAGGTTTTTTAACTTAAAATTTCAGAATTAATTATATAAAAATTGGCCAAGATTTTTTTTTTTCTCTTTTTGATGATGTGATTGGGAAATGGAGGTTCAACCAGCAGCAGAGCTCTGTAACGTGGGCTTGTGATGGGCTCATTTTGTCGGGCCTTGGTGGCTTTCTGCTGGCCTGCCCAATCCAAGCCAAGAGTAGAGCTTTTTGATCCTACCAAAGGCTTGGGTCACTCATACAGTGGATGGATAACTTGGGTCCAACATGGCTCTGTGGGTGGGTTAACCTCAATTCAACCTTTGTAATTCAAGACTTGGGCTTGAATCTTGTATATGATGATTGAGGGCTCATGAGGGGAAGCACATTTCTGCATGGCCTAGGACTTGAGTGCTACGAACACTCCAAATCCTCCCAGGCAAATTTACAATTTAGTCTTTGAATTTTATCCTAAATTATATTTTAACCCCTAAATTTTAAAAAATTAATTATTTAAAACCATTTCTAATTCAAAATCACCTTTTAACTCCTGTGTACTAAGGGCTCATCTGTAGAATGTGAGGATCTAAGAGCAAATGATACATTCTCTAGTGATGACCCACTCTTGGTATCATGGCCAGTAGCATTGCTAGTGTCCACGTCATCAAATGCAGTATTACGTCCTTTTAAAATTCCAATTTCACTCGACATGCTTCCATTGAATATTATAATTAAATGATAAAAAATATTTTTATATTTTTTTGAAAAATATTTTTTTTATATAAAATACTGTTCATATATAAATTATATTAATAATACTTTTTTTAAAATAATATAATAAATAAATGAGTTTTTATAATTTAAATAAATAATTATAAAATACTCTTCAATTTCTAATAACTTGTGTACAAATAAAATTTCTCCAATCATTAATAGATTTGATTAAAAGTAAATTAGACTTTAATCATTATGTTGTCTTTAAAATTCAATAAAATTAAAATAAATAATATAATTTATCAAATTATCAAAGTATTTTTTTTTATAGAAACCATTTTATTATGCAAAATATATATATATATATATATATATATATATATATATATATATATATATATATCATCATCATCTTATTGTGGTCCGCGACCCGCATATCTCTCTAAATAAAATTTCCACATGCATTGGATTTCGATTCCTTGCTTTATTTTCCATCTCACGGGCTTTTAATTACTATAATTAGAGCTTCAAGCTGATGTCGGTAGACAATACACCTTCATATGGTAATTGAGAAAAAAAAATTATTTAAATTATAATAAAATATTTTTAATTTAATTAAATTATTTTTACCTAACTTAATTAAAAAAGAACAAATTAATAAAATTAATTTTAAAATTTTATAAAAATAATTATTATATTTAATAAAGATAAAGATAAAATTAAAAGAAAATATATACATTTTAATTTTCTTAAAATGTTTAATAAAATAATTTTTAAAAAATAAAAATAAAAGTAAACGGTTTTAGTGTCCCACACACATGATGTGATACTTCAAATCAATAAGATTAAGGTACGTTGGCTAATTCATGAGTTTTTTTTCCCTTAAAACGCATTATGTGTAACACTATAAGAATTTGTCGAAATAGAAACTAATTTATATTGATTTGTAATTTAAAACGACTTTTGAAATGAAAATTGAGTAAAATAGATTAAATATATTATAAACTTATTAAAAATGAATTTAAAATTAAAATTAATTCCCGTCAATTTTTAATTTCTTATATTTAAAAATTAATTCATATCGATTTTTAATTTATTGTATTGAGAAATCGAATGTGTTTGATTTTAAAAGTTAAAATCTTCTGCTTATTAAATTTGAAGGACAAATTAGAAATTTACCTCCATTGGTTTCTCATTTCTTAAATTTAGAAATTGATTGATTTCGATTTTAAAATTTAAGGTATTTTATTTATTAGATTTGAATGCTAAATTAAAGGTCGATTATGATAGATTTTTAATTCTTTATATTTAGAAACTGATTGATTTCAATTTCATAATTTAAGATGTAATACTCATTAAATTTGAAGGCTAAATTAGAATACATTAAACTTTACAATTGCACCAGATAATATAAAATATATTTTTTTTCTTTTTTAATTTCTATATGCTATAGTCCTCAACATATTTTTATTATAAAAAGTAATAAATCCTATAATAGAGAAATAAGAAAATTCGCCATTCACTCCCTATTTATTAAAATAAAGAAAAATAATTAAATTATTTTATTGAAATGTATAAAAAGAAAAATATGTATAATCATGCATGATAAATTACGAAAAATAGCCGTAAGTAGCTCAATAAAAATATTGTGACTGCATAATATCAGGATTGGTAAGGAAACTTGTTTCAAAGATAAGGTCAAAAAAAGGGTCATCTCCAAGAAAAAGTTGATCAACCAAGTATCAAAAACTGTCAAAACCAAATTCAACAATCAGCAAAAAAGATAACCCAATGGAACAATTTGCTGTTAGGAGAAAAGAACATGAAAATGCCTCTCATCCACTAATTACTTGTTTAATTCATTATTAACACCAACATTTGGCTTATTTGATGTATTGTTTTGGACAAGTGGTTTTTGGACAACCTGTTGGCCCGAAATTTCAGGTCTCATTGCCGCTGAATTTGATTATTTTTCTTCTTCTTTTACTTTAGTTCCTTGTAAGAAGGGACACTGTTCGAAAGTTAGCTCATACCATATTTCTATAAATAGATCTCTCTCCAAAATGATGACAAACAGATAAAGACATTTGAATAACAAAAACCAGAGGAGAAATCCCATTTCATTTTTCATTTTCTCTGTAATTTCTTTTCCCTCCACCCCCTACTGATAATATTTAGTTTAGGCATGTTTGGCAATCATCAATTATTGCAGGGTCTCCATTTTGATGATGGGTATGTCTTGAAAATTTCATCCCATCACCATCTCAAGTTTCTTGCAGAATTGCTTAATCCCTTGTTGGGATTTTGACACACTTTCCTAAAAAGTAAATGCCAGCTGAAGTTATCCCAGTAAGGTCTCATTTCCCTCGGTTCTTTCTCCATTTTTATAATTTTGCAAGTCTATTTTCAGGAGGAAAAAGAAAGGGTCTTTGTAGTTTCTTTGTTTGGTTTCTCTTACACTAGGGCTTATCATAGAAGAAGAAAAAATGGGTGAGAAATGGCGATTTGCAGTGCATGTTTTAAATGGGAGATGGTTTTCGGTTTTTGCCTCGTTTATAATCATGGCTGGAGCTGGTGCAACCTATTTGTTTGGAACCTACTCTAAAGTTATAAAAGCCACTCTTGGCTATGACCAAAAAACTCTGAATCTTATAGGTTTCTTCAAGGATCTTGGTGCCAATGTTGGGGTCCTTTCTGGCCTTATAGCTGAAGTAACACCAACATGGTTTGTGCTTCTCACAGGCTCTGCTATGAACTTTGTTGGGTATTTCATGATTTGGTTAGCTGTGACTGGCAAGATCGCCAAGCCTAGTGTTTGGCAAATGTGTCTCTATATTTGCATAGGAGCCAATTCCCAAAACTTCGCAAATACAGGAGCTCTTGTCACTTGTGTCAAAAATTTCCCAGAAAGTAGAGGTGTTATGTTGGGTCTTTTGAAGGGTTTTGTTGGGCTAAGTGGAGCTATCTTTACCCAACTTTACTTGGCCATCTATGGAAACGATTCCAAGTCTCTCATTCTTCTCATTGCCTGGCTTCCTGCTGCTCTTTCTGTGATTTTTGTGTATACAATTAGAACAATGAAGTCTGAGAGGCAACCTAATGAGCTCAGAGTCTTTTACCATTTCCTCTATGTCTCATTTGTGCTAGCTTTGTTTCTCATGGCCATGAGTATACTTGAAAAAATCATTAATTTCTCAAGAGGAGCCTATGCTGCAAGTGCTACTGTGGTTTGTGTTTTGCTTTTTGTCCCTCTCCTAATTGCCATTAGAGAAGAATGGGTCCAATGGAACCTCAAGAAACAGGATGCAATGAAGCCTCCTACTGAACTAACCATACAGAAGCCAAGTGAAATTGCATCAGAGGATGAGGGATCAGTGAAGTCTAGTGTCTCAAAAGAGGAAAAAGAGAAAGCTCAAAGATCTTGCTTCCTCACCATATTTGACAAGCCAGAGAGAGGTGAAGACTACACCATCTTACAAGCACTTCTTAGCATTGACATGCTAATCCTGTTTGCTGCAACACTTTGCGGGCTTGGTGCAAGCTTAACAGCAGTGGACAACTTGGGTCAAATTGGTGAGTCACTAGGATATCCAACTAAAACAGTCAATTCCTTTGTTTCCCTAGTGAGTATATGGAATTATTTTGGAAGGGTCTTTGCTGGATTTGTCTCTGAAACCATGCTAGTCAAGTACAAAACCCCTAGGCCATTGATGATGACCTTTGTCCTCCTCCTTTCCTGCATAGGCCACCTTATCATTGCCTTCCCTTTCCCTAATTCAGTCTATATTGCCTCGGTGATTATGGGATTCTCATTTGGTGCACAATTGCCTTTGCTTTTTGCCATAATTTCTGAGCTCTTTGGCCTAAAGTACTACTCCACATTGTTCAACTGTGGGCAATTGGCAAGTCCCCTTGGTTCATACATACTGAATGTGCAGGTCACTGGAATTTTATATGATAATGAGGCAACAAAACAGCTAAGAGCCAAGGGTCTGGATAGATCAGCAGTGAAGGAATTGGTTTGCATTGGAGTTGAATGTTACAGGAAACCGTTTATAATTTTGGCTTCTGCTGCTTTATTTGGTGCTTTTGTTTCACTAATTTTGGTGGTGAGGACAAGGAAATTTTACAGTGGTGATATATACAAGAAATTCAGAGAGAGACAAGGATATAGCTGAGACCAAGACAGATACAAAATTTAGGAAAAAATAAAGAAGGTGATTCCAGTAAGGATTATGTCATTGCCAAATTATGTTCATTAGCATAATTGCTAATGTAATTATGTGGTTCTGCATTAAAAAAAATATATAAATAATAAGCTTGACATGCTTTAATACTCTTCGTTTACATTTTTTTTTCCTTCACAATGTAAAACTTAGTTTTAAAAATCTTAATGAAAAAAAAAATTGCCCCTTCAGTACTTACTCAGATGGTTGAATGATAGATGCAAATTCCCTTTCAATTGTCATGCTTTATGAAAAGGATCCCTTCATATATTGGCTGATATATTTCTTGTTAGCTCTGTGCAGTTATCCATTTCATAAATGTGAACAAATTTCTGCAGAAGAAATCACTCTGTAATAGCGATAGATACAAATTAAAATGAGAATTTCAAACAAAAGTAATGAAAATGTATATGCTACCTTGATGTGTGCCTAACTCTGCTCATATATCTGACCAGCAGCAGTACATGCATGTTCTTCCACATCTGCAGCTTGCCAGCATCTATCTGTTGCTGCTCTGATGAAAGTGTTCGATTGCAGGCAGACCATTAGGTTCATGAGACAAAAGAAAAAGGCATAAAAAATTTTCTATCATATACATGAAACACATGTATGATTGTATTATTATTTTGATCTGAACTGATGAATGTAATTAAAAGGTGCACAAAATTGGCCAATGATAGTTGCATTTTTAAGGGTTCTAGTGGAATTAATTATATTTTTTAAACCCAATTTCTCCAAGTTTTGTGGCACATAAACAATTTTTGGCCTTGTGGTTGGTGAACAACTCTTCATGGTCGGATCAATAATGGATGGTATTCATCCTTTTTCTTAAGATTCTTTTGTGCCAACGTCTATTTAATGCTGAGGATTTAGGGCTATGATTGAACATAGTGATTGATTGCTTTAGAGAATGTGCTCTACATAGTTGAATATAATCTTATGCGGGCTTGCTTTCATTATTTACTCTTTCTCTTCTTAAATCCTGAGAGATGGACAGGATGAAAGATACCAACTTGTTGATTTTTCAGAGTTGGGTGGTTTGGCTTACATGGGAGGGGATAGAGTCCATCATCTCAACCATTCATGATCTGAAACTATTGCAGTTGCTTATTTCAAGCAATTCTTTTTTGGGTAGAAAACTAGAAATTATAAGAAAAGCTAATAACTGGAGACCATCTAAATCATATTAATTAGTTAGGTAGGAGACCTTGTGGAGCCATAATTTTTGAAGAAAAAGAAAAGGAAAAAAAAAAAAAAGAAGAAAGGAGGTTCGGAAGCATCTGGGAAATTTAGCTTCGGAAAGCCGCTAAGAGCTCCAACCTTCACTCCTTATCCTCTTTGCCTTTGCTTTCTCTCTTTAGCCCTTTTTTCTTTTTCATTTTCATTTTTTCCCCTTTACTTCCCTCCAATCTTTCTCTCAGTTTCTTTGAATCAAATCTTCATTTCACATTCTAATTTATCAAAGATTTCGTCATTTCAGCAATTCCTCTTTGCTTCAGTTTGAATTATATGTTGTCGAATCCTTTAGCCTTCTTTTGTCCCTCCATTGTCTTGTTTTATGAACTTTTTGTGTCTTTTAAATTTTCTGCAAACCCTGAAAGCAAAGCCTTTTATGAACCCGTATTCCGTTCTTGCTAGTATTTTGATTTTCGTCTCTAGGTAACCTTCACTTTTGCAGAATTATAGATTCTTGAATTGAACTGGTTTTGGAGTTCAACAAAATTATCCGTTAGGAGGGTTTAGATAGATATATAATCATGAAAGGTGAAAGAATGGTGAAGAGATCATCATTTGGAAGAATAGTAAGGAAAAGGCTATCTGACATTACCAACTCTCAGTCCCAACACAAATTGGTTAGCCTCGAGGAAAAGCAGCCTCCAATTCCTAACTCCACAGATGACTTGATTAATCTGCTTCTTAAGGTGCGTGGTTTTTTTTTTCTCAAAATAAATTGCATGGGATTATTTTAGCTTGCTAGAATTCTAACTATATTATCTCACTTTCATTGACATTGTTTCAAATGTATATTCTTCATCTATGTAACAAGAATTTCTTGTCCCTGTGATGTGGGTTGCTTTGGCTTATAAGGGTTTTTTTTAACAGGAGAAAGCAGCTCTAATGCAGCTTATTGAGGAGAGAAAGTATCCTTTGATTACTCATTTCCTTCTCTTTGTTCCTTACTTGGTTGTTAAAGAAAAAATTGAATTAAAATTTTGTTTCTTCTTTTATTTATTTATTTTGGATGGATTTTTAAGTGGTCCTAAAATTCCCAATACTACCGGCTATGTTATATTATAGTGAGTGTTGGGCAATGAAAGAGTCGTATGCATCTAAGATAAGATGAGAATGTTAAGGTGGAAGAATGGTCATACTAGGCTAGATAAAGTGAGTATTAAAGAAAAGGTAGAAGTGGTGCCAATTGAAATAAGTTGAGAGAAGGGAGATTGAGATGGTTTGGTAAGACAGCATGACCTAGAAGTATTACACATTTCTGAGGATTTAACCCAAAATCGTTTAGAGTGGAGAAAGCGAATTCATATAGCCGATCCCAAATCTTTGACATAAAGGCTTAATTGAGTTGAGTTGAGTATTTTGGATGGATTTTTGGATTTTTCTTAATTTAGATTGAACAGTAAAATCATAGCATTGAGTGATAACCGACTGAGGAATCTGCGAATGCATTATCAGAAACTGCAGCTGCAGAACTGGAATCTTGCTCAATCAAACAGCCAGATGTTAGCAGTCAGTTTCTCCTTGTTCATTGTAACATTCAAAGCTAATCTTATTTCTAGAGTAATTTGTTTCTCAGTGATACTGACTGTATTCTGTTGGTATTACAGGAGCTTAATTTAGGAAGAGAAAAAGTAATGTTCCAAATCCCAACTGCATGCTAGATCAGTACTAGTCTTTTATTTTATGTCCAAACTCAAGAAATTGATATCATTGTTTCAGCTGAAGGCACTTCAACATGAAGTTGTATGCAAGGATGCCTTACTTAAAGCAAAGAATTTGGAGCAAGCGGTTGGTTTGAGTTTCCATTCTTTGATCTATTTTAATTTATCACCTATTCTGAAGTGTTCATACGCAAAAATAGACCTAGAATTACCATATCACTATATGGTTTAGAATGGAATTCTTGTCTTTAGGCTTCAGGAAATTCAGTACCTTCAGCAAAATGCAACATCTGAGAGCATTACAATTCCATTTGCTGATTGAAGAGGAAAATATATGTTAGAGTTGGACATTAAAGAACACTGAAATATGCTACCTAAAAGTAATTTTAATCAATTAGTCTTGTTATGCAGGGAAAAGCAGATATTAAATATCAAAGCACTGGCTTCCAGGTGAGTCTCCACATGTCTGTTAGAGCCATTAATAGTTTTGAACTTTTTTGAACTCTTTGTACTGTGTTGGTTCAAGGAAGTGGAGAAGAATATGGAAGGACAATGCTTAAACAAAGCTAATAACAACAGGAAGCCTGGTAGTCGCATCAGAAGGCATACAGCAAGAAGTCGATGTAATCATTTTGATCTAAAATGGCTCATCTGAATATCCTTCTTTGCTTCTTGGTAATGGTTACTGACATAAGGTATTTTCAAATTACTTGCAGCTATGGGCCCTTCCACTACGTCTAAACAAGGCCTGGAAAAAGAGAAGCTTGAAAACAAAAAGTGAGTATCTAGGTTTCAGCACAAAAAATGCTTCTTTCTTGTACTTGTGAGCTTCGATTTGGTTTGAGTTCACACCATTTACCTGCCAGTGGGTTGATACTTTGCAATGTCTGATTGGAAAACTTCTCCAGGATTCCTGTCTGCACCCATACAACTGTTAGCTATTATTATCAATCTAAGAAATAATTGTTCAAATATGCATTTTCATCTGTGCAGGCGATGTTTGAGAAGGCAATCTGCTAGGTTCAAATCCCACGAAAGAGAGCCTATGCAGAACTTGTTCGAGATTGAAGATGCTAAATTTCCAATCACTCGGCCACTTGATAGTCCAATGCAGGAAGATGGTCTGATAACTCAATCTGGTTCATCTGTTGTAAAGGAAGAAACATTTGAGCCAGGAAATGAAGCACATGTAGCACAAAGATCTTCACTCGGCAGACCAGTTCGCAGAGCAGTATCTTCACTCGGCAGACCAGTTCGCAGAGCAGTTGAGAAGGTGCAATCCTATAAAGAAGTTCCCCTTAATACCAAAATGCGCAGGTAAGAATGAGCATGTTCTACCATTGAGTTCCCACATTTGTCATTGTAAGCTATAACTAATGTTTGTGTTCTTCTGCATATTTAACTGGTGAGAGTGCTGTTGTGCCATTGTAAGTTTAACAATTGTTGTAATGTAAAAGGGGTTTCAATGATCATAGTTCAAAATCCTTAACAGAACAACAGTTCATAGTTCATGACTAACCCCAAATGTTCAAAATCTGATTGGGCCAAAAGATTACATCAGGAAGCCCATGCAAGTCCCTAATAGAAAACCCAATGCTCAGTTCCAGAGCCAAACTGCCCATCAAATTAATCCTGTTGTTTCCTCTTTTTGTTGCTTCATTTTGAAGGAAACAAAAGAAGAAAGGAAAATCAAGAACAGAATAGTTAAAATTGACTAAGCAATTAGAGTTGGATCAATTAGTACACCAAAAAATAATTATCAGTATGAATTTAAAGTCCATAGTTGAAATCCTTGTACCAAAAAAAAAAAAAAAAAAGAAATAAAATAATGTATAGATAATGTATGTTCATCCAATCCAAAATTTTCAAAGTTTGTATTTCTACAACACCATCAATGTCTTATCATTAGTGGGTAATGACCAAATTGCAGAGTAAAGTGAGAAATTCAAGCTTAATAGTCAAGACTACAAGTCTTCATTGGTCTCCATTTCACCAAAATTCTTCATATAACTAACTTTTTTTTACATCACTTCAGCTATCAAAATTGTTCACAGTAAACAAACCGTGTGGGTCCTTTAATAAAAAAAAAAAAAAAGCTTTTTATTTCTTTATTAATTTAATTTCAATTAATATTTAAATTCGAGACTAAAAATCAATTAATTATTTTTTTAATCTAAAATTGGAAATTTTATTAATGTTGGGAGGATTATAAGAGGTGGGATAAGGCCCAAGTCCATCTACAAATTTGAGATTGCAATATAAATTTCAAAAATAACCAATCATAAACCTAATCTTTATTTTAAAAAAATAATTATTTTTGAAAACAAATTATTAAAATATTTTAATATCTTATATATTTTTATCTATGATGAATTTTATATGACTCATTAATTCGATTTAAGCTTGAGCGATGATTTAGTTATAGTGTTAAATTAAGTATATATATTTATATGACATGTATATTTTTATATTTTAATAAAATTATTAAAATTTATAAAATAAAAATAATTTAATATTTTTAAAATAAAAAATATTCTAAGGAAGATCTTTAAAAATAATTTAACTTTTTCAAATAAAAAAATATTTATATTATTTTTTAAATATCTTAAATATAAAAAATAATAAAAAATATTTTTTAAAAAAGCGAAATATGGAAAAGAAATTGGGATCGTAACTGATTTTAAATTTTCAATATTGTCACTCTCCCGAACTTTTAAATGCGTCTCCCAAATCCCAAGATAACAAGCAAATATCACTTTCATTGAGATAAAAGAAATGACATTGGGCCACGTGGCAAAAGCCAACTAACATTAACTACTAAAGCAACCCCCTCACATGCTTAGAGCGAAATACGACAAAATGGCCGTCGTTTTATTAGACTTTGAGACCCATAACCGCGTTAAGTGATCATGGACTATTAACACCTTTTATTTGTGCTTTCTTTCTTTAAATTAAGAAAAAAAAAAAAGCCTATATTAACCTAATCAAATTTCTATAATGAAATTCTGATGTGTAGGAAACCTACATTGAAAAAAATATAGTATAAATAATTAAATTATAATATTAAATTAATTAATAAAGTAAACCTTATAAATATTATTAATTTTCTCATGACTACTTTCACAGATTCTAATACAAATGAAATCCCTCAAAAAATTATAAAAAACGAGACATATTCTGACCAAACTTCATAAATAAGATCTTATACTTATTTAAGTATTGCATCTTAATTTACACTTAATAATGTTCGTTCATCAAAATGGAGAGAACGAATACTTAAATTTGACCTACAGATAACCAAGTCATAATCTCAACCATCAAAAAGCATTTCTTCTTCTGAATCAATGGAAGAAGAAAAGCCTTTGTTAAAAGACTATAAAAATAAAAAGCCTATATATCATCAAGACCCACCTCTTGAAATGACCGTCCAAATATCACAATCAACAATTATATAAATTTATATTAAAAATAAATTATCACGTAATATATTTAACTCTTATTTTTAATTTAATATGGTATTAGAATCTGAATTAAACTGCTTATTTCAACTTTTTATTATTAAGATTGTATAATTGAATTTATATTGAGTTAATATTAACTAATTTTTAAGTGACAAGGGAAAGAAATGTAAACAATACGTAAAATTAATTAATATGATTAAAAAAAAAAACTTGTTTAGAGGCTTTTTAACTTTAGTATAACAAAAATGAGGTGTGATTGGCGCTTGGGATTCCAAAGATATGCAAGAACATGATATGATTTGAGATGAAATTGATAGACCCACCTAAAGACTAAAAACTAAAGAGCCCTCCAACCTTTGATTCTCTCAATTTCTTTGTGACCCCACACGCCTTAACAAAGTTGGCATCCATGATTTTCTAGGTCCCTTCCGACAGGTATTAGCCGTTGGTACCCCACCTTTTGTATCCCTGTCTATATATCTATCTCTCTATCCCTTGTGTGTAATCTAATTCTAAGCCTTCATGTAATCTTTTAATTGTATGCTAATTCTGTTTTTATTCCAAGTTTCTAAGGTCTATTTATATATGTATATGACAATCAAGTTTGATTTGACTTTAGTTTTATGGTTAATATGTTAAATCTTTCATTAACTTGCTAATCAATATTAACTTTCTTTTTCTATTGTTTTTTTTGGTAGGATACGTAATATCAATCACATGCATTATATATGCTAAGATTATTTGCATAATTTGTGTTTATTTTTTATTCATTAGATTTTTACTATGATTCAAATTTCACATTTCATAATTTTATAGATGATTATAAAATTATTTCCTTCGTTCATTTTTAGTTAGATATGAGTTTTACACACAGTAATTAAAGAGATAATTAAATAATCTCATTTTTAAAAATATACTAATGATCGACTAAATTGCTATTTATCTTATATAATTATTTTAATTTTTTAGTTTTAAAAAATTGTATAAAACTAAAGGGTAAAATTACTCTTATATTTAGTAGAGATAAAGAGTAAAATTTTAAAAAAAATAATTTACTTCTTAATTTTTTTAAATGTGACAAATAATTTTGAAGAAAAAAAAAACTCAAATTCAACAAATAAAAATGAACAAATGAAGTATTGAATTAAAACTCATTGGTTGCTTAATTTGTATTTAACTACATGACATTTGGCCTACGAAAGATGAGCTCAATGGTTAAATAATTCAATTCTTGATACACCCTATCTTAAATTCAAATTGTATTGATTTTTGTTAAAATTTCTCTAAGGTAGGTAATACATAAACTCTACTATGAATCTCTAGTAATATGTAAGCCTTCTCTGGCCTGGAATAGAGATGCCCTTTGCAACCCTAAACATTAGTTCTATCAAGAAGAAACTACATGGCATTTGAGTGAATTTTGGACTTGAATTATAATTTTAAAATAGTTCTTTGAACTTATAATATGGCAATTATAAACTCTAAAGTAAATATCTATAGAATAAAGTTATAAATTTTGAAGATACAATCATCTTTGAATCCATAATTGTAGGATACAAAGGAACAACCTAAATTTGATGGGGTGATTAGCAATCTTTAAAGACTTTTGAAAGAATCAATCCCCTTAACCATCCAAAAGAAATTGGTTACTTCTTTTTAACCAACTACCATTCTTTCTTTGGAGAGTTAGTTATTATAACTTTAGACCCTCACCTTTGATGAAAATTAATATTTATCTCTAAACATTTGATCCCATTTTTGTTTTCTTAATCCTTAAGACCTACAAATAGACTATTATTGTGCCCTAGATTCTAAACAAAGAGTAAAAACCTTTGTCACCTTAACTAGGATATCAAATGTATCCTTTGATTTATTTTTTTAGCATAAAGTTGAATTGTTAGGTATTTTATATAATAGATATAGTGCCTGTTTAACATTGCGTTTGGAATGCTAAAATTTATTTTTTGAATAAAAGTACCATTTTGAATACTGTTTAAAAAGTTATTTTGTTATTTCAGTATTTTTATAATTAAAATTTATTAAATTTAATTTTAAATTATTTTTTAATACTCTCTAATTGATATATTTAAAAGAATGATTTTATCAACAACGATTATAACAACAATGCCAAACAGATTTATATACAGGTGATCGACTGATAAAAGCTTTAGTGGTTTTAATTATGTGAAGGGATCATGTGTGCAACTTCTTTTTAATTAATAAAGATATCTTAATTACCCATATGATTATCATCAATTAAAAAAATTAAATATTGTTAGAACCCTAAATTTGGCCGACCAAATACTGCAAAAGTGCACCAAAATTTCAAACCTTGATGGAGAATCATAGAAACTTATCCTTTTGGTTTATAAATTAGCCAGCATTTAGTGGGTATCTTGTAGGCTTATTTTGGGTCCAAATTAATTACTAGGATTGCTTACGATAGAATTTTGTTGTTCTTGTTGCCAACCACATCATAGCCTCATAGATAAATTTTTGTTTGATATTATTATTAAAATTATTGTTGAGAGAAGTTCTTTTAAAATATATTAATTAAAAATGTTAAAAATTAAATTTAACAATTATAAAAATATTAAATAATAAAATAAATTTTCTAATTATTTTTTAAATAATATATAAAATATAATCATATAGATTTCACTAAATCTCACAAATTATTGTAATTTATTGACATCTAGATATATTTTTTTATTAATGGCGCGTAAATTTAGACCATGTTCAGCAACATTTTTTAAGATAATATTTAGTATTTTAACCATGGTCAAAATACTACCTCTATTCGGTGATCTATTGTTTATAGTAGTGTGTAGAGGTTGAGAGAATAATTTATAAAAAATTATCTCTCTTATTTTTTAGATGTTGATAAAATGTTTTAATTAGAATCAATAAGATAATACCACTATTTTTATATTTAATAATTAATTTAATAATTATTTTTATCGAACTTTTCTACTTTAAATTATTATATAAATAATTAATCACTAACAATTAATAAAATAATTAACAGCTGCTAAAACAGTCAATAACTATTAAAATGGTTAATATTACCGAACATAAACTTAATATACTTTTTCATAAAAAAAAAATTAACATTAAGAACCTATTAAAAAATGTGCAACCCTAAAAATTAAATAAATAAGCAGATGGGTCCTAAAAAAATCCAAATATTAAATATATAGCAGTAAAAAAAATTATTATATTCATGGAGTATTATTTTATAATGGATATATGTTTGGTAAAGATGATATTGTAATGACATTATGTTGTCCCCTCTTTTGTAAGTGAGGGTGACTTTCTTAAAGATTTTCTACACTCTACAAAGACAAACTAAATTATGGGTTTCGTGCAGTGTGAGGCTTAGAATGTCTTCTAATTAATCAAATATTATATATATTTATTAATATAATGATTATGATAATTAATTAATATAATGATAAATGTCTTATTATTATGGAGATCATGATTAGAATTAGTATATCATCTCACGACATGCTTGACATTAATAAATAAGGAATTAATGTAACGCATTTCTTTTCAGTAAATAGTTATATATGAAACCTTGGATAATGAATAGGGATTGCAATGGTTAGATATGCTGTCTAAATTTAAATTTGATTAATATTTTAAAAATTTATATTTATTTTAAATTCGAATAAAATTTATTTTTAATCATTTAAACTCAAACTTAATTATTATTACTTAAAAAATACTTGAATTCATTTGATTTTATATTTATAATTAATAATTTAAATAGAAAATAATTTTTATTAATAATTTATATTTTAAAATTTAATACTTTCATAAAATATTTAAATTCTATTTTACATAAAATAAAATATATAAATATTATAAATATTATTATAAAAAATATATTTTATATTTAATTAAATATTTATATAAACATATTCGAGTAACAGATATTCAATAAATAAAATCCAAATTTATCATGAGTATTATTCTTTAAATCCGAACTCATCCCAAACTTATCTATATGGATTTGATCAGATTGAGTACTTATAAAAACTCAATCTGTTACTATCCCTGATAATGAATCATCGTGATAAATTCAATTTTAGCACCACTTGACCTACCAAAATATTAATTGTTGAGGCATCACTAATAATACCCACTTAATGAGTGATTAAAAATAATTAATAATTAATTATAAAAATAATTAATAATTAATAAGTTTTAATTGAATAATATTAGAGTGGTTAAGACTATAAAATATCAAATTTAAATCTAATTAAACTCAATTATAAAAATTTAAAAAAAAAAATGATAACCAAGCAAAAGTGAGAAGAGGTGGCACCTGGGAGAACTCACATATGCAGGTTGAATTTGATGAAGGGGGAGAGAGTGTATATATATAATAAAAAGCCAAAGATTAACAAACCTCGGATGGGGCCACTTTATTCCTTTCGAAAATTTTTGGATGATTAGTTCTTGGATTTTTACCACTACTTTTTCCTTTGTAGAAACCCAAAAAAAAAAAATCAATAATAACCACTATATCCTTTATTTTTCAAATGAAATCTTTTGTTAAATATTCACCCTTTTATTAAATTTTTATCTATTTTTTATTGGGTAGAGTTAATTTTTGTATATTAAGATTAAATTTATTATATAAAAAATTTATTTAAGAATATTATTGAGAGTCTTGAATTAGTCAAAGAGAAGCCTTCTCCTTTCCTGCAAGGAGGACTTTATTGTTCAAAATGGGTCCATCAACTTTCTTTAGCAAAAATATTGGTGGGAAAGTTTGGTTACCAGCTCCCTCTTCTGACCAATGAATCTATGTGTTGTATATATAAAATATGAGAGCTTGAAAGAGATTTTTAATTAGCAAGCTATAAGAAAACAATATCTATAGAGAATTGGATGTCTTAATTCTAATGGTGAGCAATGAGCAAATGCAAACTACTCCTCAAGTCAAAAAAATGAGAGACATTAAATGGTTTTGTCAAAAAAGACATGCCCATCAATTGTTCCCTAAATATGACAAAATTTCTCTTACTTCGAAATTTATTATTAAATCCTATAAATTTATAATTGTGAAAAAATTTACCCATTTTTGGGTATATATTCACAATCAATATATAAATATTATATTATATAAAATCATGATAGAACACATTTAAAATTAAATGTATAAATATATTAATTACATATTCAATAAAAAAAATATTGTACCTTTTACATTTATACATATCAAGAAACATTTCATCATATTTATATCGAAAATCAAAGTTTAAAATACTTTTGTGGATAAAGTTAATTGGGCTTCAAATTATAATAAAAGTATTTTTTTTTAGTGATTTTTTTAATCTTTTTTATTGAATTTAGAAGACCAACTTGGTAAAAATTGTCTAATTTTTTAAAAAGAAAATCATTTTCTTTGTGGAATGAGTGAAGATTATTCTGTGGTATATATAGAGATGAGCCAATTAGGAATTATTCCACAGAATTAAACTAAAGAATCCCACCTAATTTCTATCAATAAAACCACTCACCTAAAGATTTAAGCTTATATACATTTTCTTTTTTCATTTATCTTAAATTATAGGTTTTTTTTTTATTTTAAAATGATAATTTATTTATTAATATGTTCATATTTGATATGTTATAAATAAATTTTTTTTTTCCTCAAATGAAATTTAATCAAGAATGCATGAAGGGAAAAGTAGGTGATAGTAAGCATTTAGAAAAATCAAAGCTTATGTTTAACAGTTGACGCAGCCCACGTGGGAGAAAATTATTTGCTTATTGCATTTTTCCCCCACTTTTAATTATTTCTTATAAAGGATATTTTTCATATTCACAACATAATTAATTCAGTTGATCAAAATATAAATTCCCTTTTCTTATAATTAAGATAAAGCATTTTATGATTATTTATTTTGAGATTAGCTTTATTACAAAAGTTTAATTATTAAAAAAAAAAATGACAATGCTATTGTAATAAAGGGACTTAAAAATGTTATGTTTACTGAATCTGTTTTTTAACATTAAAAAAGTGAAATTATTATGGATGAGATTCCAATCTTAAAAAAAAAAACAATAAAACATGTAAATTGAAAAAATTAAGAAAAACGCTTCACTTGCAAAAATATGGAGAGGTAGAGAAACTTCCAATAAACGATAAAAAGCAAGCATAGATATATATAATTGGATTGGAATGAAATTTCAATTCGAGACCTAATAATTTCGAATTTGAAAATATATATATTTTTTAACCTAATTGATAAATAAAAAATATCAATTTTAATCAAGTTGATATTGAAGACTTTAGCATACTTTAAGGTAAACAATTCTACACTTTGTCCCAATTACAAGCAAGTGGGCAGTAAAGTACAGGCAATGGCTATTTGGCCAAAAGAAGAAACTTGGTTGGAGTGATGATATATGTTGGAGGAGACTAGTCTTTCCCTGCCTCCTTTTACCTCTCATATCTGAAATCTGATTCCCAGATGGCTCTGCAACTGGCGTGTGGATACTGGATAAAGCCATAGACTCGGTACAAAATACTGACTTCAATACACATAGAGAGGGATGGAGACAAAGTAGGAATAGGATATATAGAAAATTGGGATTTAGCAATGGTAGGGTTTTGGCTTTTTGTGCTTTTGTTCAACACCTAGTGAGAAAAGTAAAAGGGAACATACGACGCATGAGAAAACAGTAGAACAAGCGGTGCTTGTGCTTCTTCTTATAAGAGCTACCTAAACCACTCAAAAACCCCCCACATCTCTCCCTCTTTTTCTCTTGAAAACATCTTTGGTTCACACTTCAGTCCATAGGTCTAGTTTAGTGTTTAGGCGCATGGACACTCAAAGAAGTTCTCTTCTTGGCTGGGCGTACTACTGCCAAGGAAAGGTTAACACATTTCTTCAATTTCGTTTCTGTTTTGCTCTACTGCAATTAGAAAGATTGATTGGTTGTTTTTCTTGTATGCTTAAGTATATCTTATGAGGAAGTGTTTTTTCTTTTGGCATTTTGAGGGCAATTTTGTTGATGGCTGTTCTATGTTGTGATTATGCAGACCATGGAAGAGTTAAAGAATTCCCTTTTGTTCACAAGTTTGGAGCTTGAGCAAACAAGGCTAGCAGCTCAAGAAGAGCTGAGAAAGAGGGATGATCAGTTGAGTTATCTCAAAGATCTGCTTAACAAAATCACAAGTGAGAGGGATGAGGCAAGGGAAAGATGCCAAAGACTTCTCCTTGAGAAGCTCTTGCTTCAACAACAGCAGCTGCAGCAGCAGAATGCTCCTCTCTCTGGGATTTCCAGCATTGAAGATGAACCCAGAAGAGCAATCGACTCTAACAATGGCTTCTCATCATCAGATTGTGAAGAGAGCATTGTTTCATCTCCAGTTATTGACCCAATTTCACAACCACCTCAATTGCCATCAGCTGTAGCTTCACAGTCTTTGCCTCAAGCAACAATTGAGGTGGTGCCTCAAAAGCCCTTACCTGAAAAGGGAAAGCTTTTACAAGCAGTGATGAAAGCTGGCCCTCTCTTGCAGACTCTTCTTCTAGCTGGACCACTCCCTCAATGGAGACACCCACCACCACCACTCGAGTGCTTTGAGATCCCACCTGTCGCAATACCTTCACCACCTCCACCACCACAGCTCCTCCACCAAGACTCCTTGATAAACATTAATGGTTGCAATAGGAAGAGGGTACTCTGTGATGGCTCTGACTCTCCAACAGAGACCAAGCATCAAAGGATACTTCTCCACTGACCACTACAACAACTGAGTGAAGAATTTACACAATTATTAAATATATATTCATAAATCATTTTAGTACCCCTGAAAATTAGTGAGGAATGGAATTTGCAATGGTATTGGTGGGTATGTGACTGATCTAGCATTTTGTACAGAAGGTTTATTTTAGAGAAGCTATTCCCAGTTGACTAAAGAGGAGAGAGAGTAGAAGGCTTGTCCTTGGCTATTTTTGTGCCAGTGTCTTGGGGTGGAGAATTTTGCCTCTTCTTTTTTTGGTTTTTTTTTTTACTCTTCACATTTTAGTTTTTGCTTCATGATGTGAAAGGGAGATTGGTTTCTCCAAAATTGCTGTGGCATGTAAAATGTAACTTTAGATGCTTAGTTTTCGAATCCTAAGCGTGAGAGCATGAAAGATAGAAGGAAATCACAATCCAGAAAAACTAGATGATGGGTGTGAAGTTGTTGGGATTGGAAGATTGGTGAGGCCAACAACCATAAAGTCTCATAGACCTGCTTGTTGGGATGAGTGGATCCCACAAATTAGAATCAGGATCTACTACTGGTGTGATGTATGATTATATTACTCCTTTTTGGAGAGGAAGTATAATCTTGTGTTTTTCTCTAAATGTCATTTTCCCTCTTCTCTATTTTTAACTCTCTAATTTCATCAAAGCTTCTTTTTAATTCCATATGCCCCACTCAAATTCTGGCGTGTTTATTTTAGCATAAACTTTCATCTCCTTTAAGTAAACCAAATAATGCAAGGACGTTGTATTGCCCTTCACATGCAAAATATATCATTACCCGACTGAGGGGACACACACTAGTCTTCTGCGGAACCATGTTCAGCAGTTACATTTACTAGACAATGAAAAAGAAAAAGTAGTGGTTGATCTCAGTAGTAATGTCCTGTTTTCTCCTATAAAATGATGCCATTTCACAACCTTCTACCAACCAGGTTGATCTTCCATTAGGATAATTCAACTACTCATTGCTCATAATCAAATCCTATTCTTAGGCAAGAATGAAATAAATTTTAAAAAGTTCAAGAATGAAATCTTGTTTAAGCCGTGCAAATCTCATTCATCCTTCAGAATCATATTATGTCCAAGAGAAGCACAAGAAAACTTTCCAGGCAGATAGACATCAAGAGAAAAACAGAGTGGCCTAAGAAATCATGTCAAGAGGCATCATCCTTCAAAATTTACACAAAAAAACAAAAGCACAAGACGAACGAAACTTGTACAAGTTGCAATTGCCAATTGATATGATCCTTTGAACCCTGAGACGAGGTTAGGAATGTTAGGCTGCGAAAGCTGAAAGCAAAAACCTGCCCGGGGTCAAGGGTTGTCTGGTCTACACGGTAGAAGCTTAGAAATAAGAAACTTGACCAAGGACTCGATGATTATTCAAAAGAATAGACTAGACCTCCTCCCTCAAACGTCTCTTCGCAAGAGAAGGTTCACAATCAAAGTAGCCCAGATCCATCTCATTCAATTAAGTTAAAAACCTAATAAAATGTTCAACCCAGATTGGAAGTAGATGGAAATACAGAGAATAAGCAAAGGTTCAACCGAGCAGGAAAGCTTTCACGATCGCCTAAACCAATTTCTCACAAAGAATAGTAACTTATTGACCTTTCTCCCTCTAAGCTCTTAGTTTTCAGCACTACATACATATTCCTTCATGATAGGCTCATGGCCATGACCCATGTTTTTAAAATTCACATTCAAGAACTTCAGTTATGTTTGGGAGAGGGACGACTCCTTTCCATTTTCATCCCTCCCAAATAAAGACTGAAAACACTTGGTGGACAATTATGTTGGATATTCGAATATGGCAAGTGAATGGTCGATTGGCCTTCTGATCGAAACTAGGCCTTCCAATTTCTAGGTTCAATCTAAGGCTGACAATTTAATCCATAACACTACAAAGTCTAGAAAGCACAAAAGCATTGCATTATGTTAATAAATTATTTTCTCAGGAAGAAAGAAAAGAAACAAAGAAAACGAAAAAAAGACTAATCAGACACTCCTGTGTAGTGTACAAAGCCAATGATTTTGAAATCCCACAATTCAGATTATGGGAAATTTTCGACCAACTGGATACAATTTGAATCAGATGGAAAATTTCATTTCGTTGCATCCTGCACCAAGTAAATGAGCACAAATCTGATAAGACATGATTACGCAGTCCCGTTTTCAGTATTAGACTCGAAAGTCAATCCATGTTCATAGGGCTCTACTCACAAGTATCCACAATGCTGCTGATCTTTACAAAGAAAATTCTCTGAAAAATGACTGGAACATCAGAAAATCTTAGCCTCAATCATCTTCACTGTCATCTTGATTTTTCGCTTGATTATTGTTTGGTTGATTAGGCTTTTGAGCATCATACATCTCAGCAACCTGGATATATATGGAAAAAGACATTAAGTGGAGAACACAGCGTAATAAACTTCTAACCTATGATAGTTTACTTTGCCTTGTTCCTCATGTTTGGTGATCTGATCTCATGTTAAATTATCCAGTAAGTAGGACACTTTATTACCTGATTAGATGTTGTGGCTTCCTCTGGAGACTTGTCCGTCCGGACTCTTACTAGTCGTGGGAATCGCAGCGAAACACCCTAAAGCAAGGACCCAAAAAACAAATAAAAAGCTAATAATTTGATCTAACAAAAAAAGAAACTGCTAAGAGAAGCATATTAGAGTGCAACCCAAAACAGACATGCACATGCACCTTTTATTTCACAAAAACTATATGAAAAGCCCAAATGATACTGTTCCAAGGAAAGCATCCTGAACAACTTAGACAAGCAATGCAATTCCAACCATGGGCAAGACATGATCACCACCACCAACTGATCCCCAGCATATTGAGCATATTTAAAAACATGTTAATCTCAAGATACTCACATTTGGAACCCACAAATGCAAATGTGGAAAGCCAAAATTCCAAAAGAAACATGTCTAAATGCAAGCAGTCACAATATTATGGAGCACAGAAACTCTAGACATCTTTACTCCCTTCTATTTTCTGTTTCATATAGCTGGTGAAAGCACAAAAATAAACTGCCACATGTTGAATGGCTCTCAAAAAGGGTAGAAATGAAAGTTCAGGTGACGGGTTATTTGTCAAACAATGTTTCAATGTGAGGCAACGACATCAGCTGGTTGAAGCAACCAGCTCCTGTCCACATGGATCCCTTTCTTTTATTATGTATCAAATAAATTGCCAACTAATAAGAAGATGAATTCAACCTTGTCTCTTTCCGCTTTGCCAAGTGCAGCACTATAAACAGGGCTAATAGTCAAGTCTGCAGCTTTCACCTCCCATACCTACATTTTTCATAAAAATAACAACATGAAGTGTGAAATTAATGCCCAGTATATATGGTGCAGGGAAACAAAAAGTTTCATTGAACTAAGAACAGATATGGTTCCCGATGCGAGCTTCTTTCAATTTCACGGTTTTCATAAGCAAAGTAATATATTATAGCTTTAAAAATAATTTATTTACATGTATTTTTTTATCTTTCATTTTCTCAATAAGCTAGATAAATAGAATCTAAGCAAATAGAAAGCAACCTTGCAGAACAATTTATTTTTAATAATTGAGAAAAATGAGTATCAACTATGGTGATGTTTGAGCAAAGACATTTAGTAGCTAAATGCTAGGCATGCAATGCTTATTGTTTCTCAAATGCTAATATTTCCCATAACTAAATTTTGACGCTTGTCTGAATGTGTTTGTATAAAGTTTATTCAAGCCTTTTCAGTTTCATCAGAAACCAGCCAAATCCATGAGCCTGATAATTCTTTGATGTCAAAAGGACAATCGCTGAAAGAAAAATAAAAGGAAAATAATTTACTTGGTAAGCAACATTCAACAGTTTTTTTATGGCACAAGATCATGAGCTTAGAATTTCAAGTAGCAGAAAAGACATCTTTTTTGGTCTAAGAAAAGATGTACCCATACTCATGCAGTCAGAACCAGAAACCAGCTGAGAATAACCATTATGAAGATACTCGAGTCATTTGTTTCCATCCATATGGGGATTCAAGAGTCCCATTCACATTGTTTTGGGTGATTTCCAGCGCATATTCAGGAATGAGTTATGGATGTGAAACCAAAGAACAGAATTCTATCAACCAATTACAGTGTAGATACAAAATATGGATCCAAATCCAAGAACCAAAGTTTAGACAAGAAAATGGGAAGAAAACACAAGATGGGCAAGAGTATAGACTGGTGTTTTTAAAGACGATAACTATTACCTCACTGGGCTCAAACCACACATCTGGATTAATTTTATCACCATGCCTATAGTATGGCTGGAACCAACCAAATAGAAAGTTAGAATTGGCAAAGTAATAATAACTCCACCATTACCATGAAAAGAATAACAGACCTTTGGTTTAGGAATCACTTTAGAACGAAGCCCATTAGAGAGATCTTCAAGCACTTGCTCAGAAAATCCAGTTCCTGTCCATTATAAATAGAAGAGAATGGCATCAATATTAAAATAACTAAAATTTCATAAAACCTTTTTTTTTTTTTTTAAATTACCTATTTTACATATGCTTTGGTACTCTTCATTATCTTTGTCGTAACAAGCGAGAAGAAAAGCACCATAGACACCTAAGGCCAAGCAACAAAGTGTTGTAAACAAATATAGGTTTAGACATGAAAGTAGAATGCTTGTCTCCACTATACCCAAAAACTGTGCTCCAACATATCAACATAAGCAACATGAAACTTACAGCAGTATGGGGTTAGTAAATGTATATGATACACAAACAGATGCCTGCTTAATTCAACTAAAACAGTAGTTTACCTGCACGTTTCCCACGACCATGGAAAGCAGCAATAGGTACAAGATCCAGCGAGTCCCCAATGCTGCAGAGCATAGCCCACAATAATAATCATATTCTTTTATAATTTAACAAGATGTGCATAAAGCTGATATTCCTTTAATCTTACTTGTCCATGTAATCTTTCTTCAATTTTAGCCAGTTCAGCGATCGCTTGGAAGGCTCATATGTGGCATCTTTGTTCAATGTTTTGATGATTAAACCCTCACAACTGCACACTAAGATGAATCAATGACTAAAAAAACAGCAAGCATCAACTCTATGCCGACTTTGTGCAAGAAATACCATCTTTCAATGAAAAATGGATACATGCAGCAATGTATAGTCATTTCATCAAGAAACCTTCAAACACAAACACACAAGCGCACATATACTGAACAAAGATAGAATACCCCATAAGCTTGGACAAAGAGATGAGTTTTTGATTTCAAAAAACTTAAGCTATGAAGCAGATACGTAGACGATATTTATGGCCATACCAAACTTGATACCTAACCAATATAGAATTACATAAACGAGATGTAAATGCAACAGGAAATCATCAACATGCTAATAGTGAGCATATCCTAAAACGTGCTTGTTGCCTGCTGAAAAGAGCCCAAAGCATGAGATCACAACCTAGCATCAACAGCAGCACCAAGGAACGTTTGAATTTCCTCAAGATCATTTGATGTTACAGCTGTTGCAAACTGAAAATATCCAGGGTCTTCCTCAAATGAGTCATAAAGCCGCTGCACACAACCAAAGTACAGACCCATCATTTAATGAGTATTTTCTGACTTAGGCAGATTAGTTACATCCATGCTAAATACATTTGTCAGCATATAGCCCATGATTCAAAGATTTCACATTGCAGATATTAGGACCTCCATTATCACATGATGTCATACCTGTGTTAATAAATTTAATCAGGAGGCCATCATTCAACATGGTACATATATAAAATCCAATTGTGGTATATTCCTAGACTTGTGAACTCAGAATCCTCCTTTGTTCTCTCCAGTCTCCTCTCAAGGAACTTTACTGCTCTTAATTTCCTAAAAGGTTCAAAGGCCAAAGACCAAAGCATTTTCTGTAGCATTCAGCAAGACCTAAATAACATTGTTAATAATAATATTTTTTTCAAGTCCAGTCATTGTTCTCAACAAATTGTGCATGTCTTTTAAAAGGCATAATTGTGTAGCAAGGTGTTTTGTCTCCTATGTAGAGAGGTGCAATCCTCAATTTAAGGCATGAAATTTTTGAGTTTTAGGCTTCTGTTTTCAATATATTATGCAATATGCATGGTGCAAACAAAATTAATACAAATGAGATTACTTATAGATGCAAAACATATACATATGGTTACAGCACACGCATAATAAGTCTCACGTGCAGGAGCTACTTGATAACTGGCTGCCACGTAACTTTCAAAAAGTAGACTTTTTATTACAACAACATGGCCCAATACATAGCACTAAAAGGGAAAATAAATAAATAAATAAATAACTCTAAAATATCCCTAATAGAATAAAAACATCAAACTGTATGACAAATCATTAAGCACCCTTTCCACCATAGCAGAGCAGTCTTAAAGTCTTCTTTCAAAAGGCTCTATAATATTTAATTCTTGATTGCAACAAGAATGACTAATAAAATTGCAGTAAGAATATGACCAATAAAATATTGGTAAGTAGATCATCACTAGTTGATAAGTAAAACTCTTTGTTGAGATAGAGAGAGAGAGAGAGAGAGAAGTTCCAACCATTGCATTGATGAGACAAATGTAGCAAAATTTACAGACATCCCTTGCTTTAACAGAATTGGCACCATTAGCTCAAACATCAGCAGCCATGACACAGACATTGCAATCCTACCTAACTACATTACTACACAGTGGATATGTTTCTTATTACAAATATTCATAGTAGTTAGAAGATTGTAGATGAAAGCAATACAAATGGCGTTTCACACTTGGATATGTGGCACATCATATCACAATCACTTTCAAAGCCAACAATTTTTCTTGCCAAAGAGTAGAAATACTACGATGAATGTTTGAATTTAATGAGAAGGGTAAAAAAAGAAAGAAAGAATGTACCTGTCTACGAACTTCTAATTGTTTCTGAATAAGTGGTTCGCCATTAAGATACAACATATCAAATGCAAATATGCAAACATTAACCTTGATGTCACTCATCACAACATTTTTGCGGGGCCGACTACTAAGGATCTGCAACAACATATACCCATAAAAATTTTATCTCAATTCTCAACTCAAAAGTGTTGGCATCCTAACTGTTTACCTGGTGATTAAAACTATCTTCTACGATATTTCAAAAATTAGCATACGTACACAAATAAAGAACATATAGAGGTTTTATTGCTAGCATACGGTATAATTTACTTGCTCAGTACAGTTAAGCCATACGTCAAAAAGCTATGTTAAAAAAAAAAACTCATGAATATTCTTGAAAATATGAAGGAATATGATCTATTGAAAACCATTTAGGCTAATAAACAAACCTAAAGAATTACTGACAATTTAATTCAAGATTCTTTGGTTTTCTATGCAACATGATGTTTTGAGAGAGGGTTATGGAGGGAAAAGCTAGTATTGCAGTTACATGTCTTAGAAGAGTAGTTATAACTGATAGAAGCAGTTACGAGGAATTAGTTACTAGCTAAAAGTAGTATAAAAACAGAAACAGTACCTGTAATCACTCATTCAAGAATCAAATACAAGAATTACCACTCTTCTTCTGTATATTCTCCCTAAATCTTCCCCCCTTTCTGTTTCTTTTCTCAACCCAGTTTATTTCTATTTCTTTCTCTCCCTATTTCTCTATTTCAAAGTGCATTATAGGTCTGCCATGTAACAGTTGGCATCAGAGCTTGAAATGGATGGCCAGATTTCTTCTGCCCATCTTTCTATTACTCTTCTTCTTACTTTCTTGAATTGCTTCTTTCTTTCTTGAAACTCTTGAAATTCCAGAAAATATCTGAAATAACAATCTTTCTACTCTCCCTTTCTCTCTTTCCTCGCAAATACTCCTTTCTTTTTTTTCTAACTTCTTTCAATCTCTTTTTCCTTTCATTTCTGCTCTGTTAGGATTCCAAAACCCTAATATTCGAAATTCCAACAAATATCAAAAATCAATACAACAATTATCATTCTACTTCTTCTATTTTCTCTGATTCTTCCTTCAATTATGTTTCTCTTTTCAACTAATCTTTTTCTTAGATTTATCTTTTAGGGTTTCCATTTCCATTTCTCTATCAAACCTCTGTTGCAGAATTGTTGGAGCATCCATGGAACTACAACCTTGGCAAGAAGAGATCCTGCTGGATGTGTTTGAACGTCTCAAGAGATTGCAAGAACAGTGGGGGAAATGGGGAAAATCTGAGAAGCTTGATGTCAGTGAACAAAAAAATGATGAAGATTGCCTTCTTGGAAATTCTGATAAGCCAAATGAAGACCAAGATGACTCAAGTGAAGTTTCTCATAAGAATGACAAGGGCACTACTGAGATGGAGCAGGACTTTCTTGCTGATACTTCTAATGTAAGTGAGGGCTTTAAGGAGGAGGAGGAGACTGTTGTCACCAGGCGCCCAGGCAAGGCAAAATCCAGGCACCTCACCTAAGAAGCCTCCAGGCGAGGCGACTTCAACCAGGTGCTTCCTAAGCGCCCAGTCGAGGCCTAGGCGAGGCGAGGAAAGGCAAGAAAAGGAAATAAATTTTAAAAAAAAAAAGTTGAGAAAGATCGTGGCCACCTTGTCCTCTTTCTTTTTTTCTTTTTTTTTGGTTAAACATTTCTATTATTTTTCTTCATTCTTCTCTTCTATCCCTCAAATTCTGAAATTCTTTTTTTGCTGTCACTTTTTTTTTTCTTAAACCAGTATATTATTTAAAATTCTGCATGTATTCTATATTTTTTTTGTCTAAAATTCTGTCACTTTTATTTTATTCCAGCCGAGTATGTTTATTGTTCCTTTTCTTGTTTTTATTACGCGTTATTAGAAGTGTCGTGGAATTCTTTGTATAGAAAGAGATGATTCTCCTTAATTTCAATTAATCTGTACATAGGTATATATATACAATTGATTCCTATAACTGTGTTCTACTAATTAGGAAGAAATCTTAAATAAGAAATCCTAAATAAGAATACAGAATACAGAATATACAAAGAAATAATATAGTGATTGACTTTCCATAACACTCCCCCTCAAGTTCGAGCATAGATGTTAATCATGCCCAACTTGTTACAAATGCAGTCAATCCTAGCTCCATTCAGAGCTTGTGTGAAAATATCTACTAACTGCTCTCCAGTTTTGATGTGTCCTGTCGAGATGATCTGTTATTGAATCTTTTTACGAACAAAGTGACAATCAATCTCAATATGTTTGGTCCACTCATGAAACACCGGATTAGAAGCGATATGAAGAGCAGCTTGATTATCACACCACAATTTCGCAGGCAGAGAGGTCTTAAAACCTGTCTCATCTATTAATTGAAGTATCCACATTACCTCACATACTGATTGTGCCATGACTCTGTATTCGGATTCAGCACTAGATCGAGAAACTACACTCTGCTTCTTGCTTCTCAAAGACACCAAATTTCTTCCAACAAAAATGCAATATCCAGCAGTTGACCTCCTATCAACCTTAGATCCAGCCCTGTCAGCATCTGAAAAACATTCAACATTCAAATGCCCATGACTACCATATAACAAATCTCTTCCTGGAGCGCCCTTCAGATAACACAAGATTTGTCCCAAGGCTTCCCAATGAGCAACAGTTGGGGAAGACATAAACTAACTTACCACGCTAACGGCATAAGCAATGTTAAGACAAGTAACTGTTAGGTAGTTCAATTTTCCTACCAATCTCCTGTACCTCTCTGGATCTTCAAACAACTCACTATCGCCTGCTAACAGTTGTAAATTTGGAGTCATTGGTGCACTACAAGGCTTAGCACTTAATTTTCCTGTCTCTGTCAATAAATCGAGGACATATTTTCTTTGAGACAAGAAAATACCCTTCTTACTTCTCATAACTTCAATACCCAAGAAATACTTTAACAATCCCAAGTCTTTGGTCCGAAACTGGGTTTGGAGGAAGGTTTTAAGAGATGAAATACCTGCAGAGTCACTCCCAGTGATGACAATGTCACCCAGATTGCCTATAAAATACTGAGTGATCACACTTACTCTTTTGCATACCAAATTCTTATACTGCTTCACTGAATCTCCCAAACCAGGCCCTAAGACTTTGTTTCAAGCCATAAAGAGACTTCCGAAGCCTACAAACTTTACCCAACTCCCCCTGAACAATAAACCCAGGTGGTTGAGCAACAACACCTCCTCCTGAAGATCACCATGAAGGAAAGCATTCTTGATATTTAATTGGTGCAAGGGCCAATCATATGTAGCTGCTAAAGAGATAAACAAGCGAACAGAAGTAAGTTTAGCTACAGGAGAAAAAGTATCAGAGTAATCAACCCCATATGCCTGAGCATATCCTTTTGCTACAAGGCGTGCTTTTAACTTAGCCATAGAACCATCACGATTTACCTTTACTGTAAATACCCATTTGCAACTAATAGTTTTCTTACCAGCGGGCAAAGGCAACAGTTCCCATGTACCATTAGCATCTAAAGCCTCCATTTCCTCTTTCACAAGAAGACACACCAGATGAGACAAAGGCCTCACCAATGATTAGGGATAGGAACAGAGTTTAAAGAAGTAACAAAACACCGAGAACAAGAAGATAATTGATTATAAGAAATAAAAGATACAAAGAGCAATGGGTAAGTCTAGATCAGAATCATGATCAGTATGAGGTACAAGATCTCCCAACGAAGTAACTGGTGGAGGATCTGAGTCAGGAATCTCCAATCTCCTGGAATAAACAGGAATAACGGGAGGTCGAGTAAGTCTAGAGACAGAAGGAACAGACTATTGGAGAGGACTAGACATTGGTTGGAAAGTATATATTAAGAGATCATCCTCCTCCCCTAACTCTCATATACAGATGATTGAGGAAAAAATGGAGCGGACTCAAAAAATGTGACATCTGCAGAAACAAGATAACGATTAAGAGTTGGAGAGAAACAGCGATACCCTTTTTGCAGCCGGGAGTACCGAAGGAAGACACATTTGAGAGACTTTGGATCTAATTTAGTAACCTGTGGACGAACATCACGCACAAAACAGGTACAACAAAAAATACGGGGTTCAACAGGGAACAAAGATTTTGTAAGACACAAAGCAGTATAAGGAATATCCCAATTAAGGACAGAAGACGGCATACGATTGATCAAAAAACATGCCGTAGAAACTGCATCCACCCAAAAGTATTTAGGAACTTTCATCTGAAAAAGAAGAGCACGAGTTACCTCAAAAAAATGCCGATTTTTTCTTTCGGCCACGCTATTTTGGGATGGGGTATCCACACAGGAAGACTGATGAAGAAAGCTATTTTGTGTCATATAAGACTAAAATTGTGCTGAAAAGTATTCTTTGGTATTGTCACTTCTTAATATGCGCACAGAAATATTAAATTGAGTTTTGATTTCATTACAAAAGGCACAAAAGATAGAAAACACCTCAGAACGATTCTTCATTAAATATAACCAGGTAACACGAGAGTAATCATTAACAAAAGTAACAAAATAACAAAATCCAGTTTTAGAAGTAACAGAACAAGGACTCCAAACATCAGAATGAACTAACTCAAAAGGGGATGAAGCCCGTTTATTGACTCTAGACACGTAAGGCAAACGATGATGTTTTGCAAACTGACACGACTCACATTCTAGTACTGATAAAGACTGAAACTGAGGACATAGCTTTTTCATGGTTGACAAAGAAGGATGACCCAATCTACAATGACCTTCAAGAGATGTTAAGATACTGGAGCAAATAAGCGACCGCGGTATATGATTTTCCAGAATGTAGAGACCACCTGACTCACGTCCTCTACCAATAATCTGCTTCGTCGTAAGATCCTGAAACAAACACTAATCAGGAAAAAAGGAAACTGAACAATTTAATGTACGAGTAAGTTTACTAACAGAAAGTAGATTAAAAGAAAATTTTGGTAGACACAAAACAGATGACAAAGAAATTGACGAAGTCGGGTTCGTAGTTCTAGAACCCATAACACAATAAGTAGAACCATCAGCTAAAGTAACGGTAGAGGAAGTGAGATTAGACTGAAAAACAAATAGAAGACTAGAATTACCTGTCATGTGATCTGTCGCACCAGAATCAATAGCCCATTTGGATGAGGAAGACACAAGGCATGTAATGGATTTACCTGATTCAGCGATCGCAGTGACAGGAGAACTGGTAGGCTTTAGAGATGCCTGATACTGGGAAAACTGTGCAAAATTCTCTGCGGATACCAAAATAGTTTTCTCAGAGGAAGATACTGTAGAATCCTCTACTGCCATATTTGCCATCTATGATCACTGATTTTTCCTCTGAAGTTGCAGACAATTATATTTTATATGGCCAAGCTCATGGCAATAATAACAAATGACTCCTCTTGAGTCCTGATTAGAACTAGCCTTTCCATTACTCGACATTGCTGTAATTCCTCCTCTACTTCCTCTTCTATTACCCTGTTGCCCATTTGGATTACGGCTAATAAGAGCACTACTGGCAGGCTATGAAGATTGAGTACTCTCTATACGAAGGACCCGTGTGAACGTTTCATGCAAAGAGGAAATCTCAGAACTGGAGAGAATCTGAGATTTAGCAGTCTCATACTCTGAAGGAAGGCCTGCAAAAAAACTCATAACAGCCAGTTGCTCCCGTTGGGCCTGCTGAACTTTCACATTAGGATTAAAAGGCAACAATACATTAAGTTCCTCATATACCCGTTTAAAATCCATAAAATAAGCCATGAGAAACTTATCCTCTTTCTCAGCACGGTAGAATGCTTTACAAACATTATAAATACGGGAGATATTCCCTTTACCAGAATACAGAAAATCTAAGTAATCCATCAATTCCTTAACAAATTCACAGTGATTAATTAAACTAATTACCTCACTGTGAATCGAGTTCCAAAGCTGCAAAAACAACCGAGCATCCTCCCTTAGCCAAGTTTGTTGTGTATCATCAGTAGGTGGGTCTTTAATAAGGTGATCATCCTTATCAATGCTACGTAAATAGACCCTAACAGTCTTACTCCACTCCAAGTAATTCGAACCATTAAGTTTGTATTCCGTGATCTTAGTCATCACCGGAATCACATCAGAAATAATATTCTTATTGTCTGACATTTGTTAAGATAAAGAAAACTAACCGAAACGCTAATCCAAAGTGCTTACAACAGCAAAATAACCCAAAATCATAAATCAAGCAAATACCAAAATAGGATTTGAGAGCCAAACTTCAGAAGTCCTTTAATGGTATACTGGATCAGGCAACAGCACACAGTGGTAGATTGAGGGGGTTGAGGTGACGCCAGCGATGTTGATCGGAGTCCAAACGGCCGGTCGGCGGCCAAGGTCTCTCCTGAACTGGGTGGTGAGAACAAATAGCCACCCTAGATAGATGACCTGCTCTGATACCATGTAGAAAGAGATGATTCTCCTTAATTTCAATTAATCTGCACATGGGTATATATATACAATTGATTCCTATAATTGTGTTCTACTAATTAGGAAGAAATCCTAAATAAGAAATCCTAAATAGGAATACAGAATATACAAAGAAATAATATAGTGATTGACTTTCCATAACACTTTGGATTTCATTGTTTTATACTCGGTCAATGGAAATAAAAGAATCTTTTCACTCTTCTCCTTCATTGATCTATGATTTAAATTCCTAACTCCATCAAATACACTGCCCATCCCAATTTTTTTTACCTCTCTTGAATATTATTTTTTAAGGAATCACTCGATACATTCAATGAATATTATTTTTCTAAAATTTTGTTACATTGCACATTACAATCTACTTGAATACTCTATTACAATAATGTAGTCTATTCTAGCACATAAACAATAAAAAGGATACAGTATGAAAACATACATGAATGCTTTTGATCTTGAAGCTTAAAACATATAATATATTATGAAATATGGATATAAAATTCAGCAATTTATTGATTGTGTAATATATTAGAGTTTTTTACATTATATATTTAATTATTTATTATTTTATAATGAACTAGAGCCTCACTTCGCTCGAGCGAGCGCCTAGCACCTCGAGTGATGGAGGACCTTCTCTCCTAAGGGCGCCTAGCGCTCTTGACAACACTAGGAGGAGAATGATGAAGATGTAGAAAACATAAACCATGGAACTGAAATTTCTGGACAAATGGCAGTGAAATGGGATCGCTAATTCAAAAGGAGAGTAAGGGATTTTGATGTTAAGGAGACTTTCTTGATGATGCAGCAATTCTTCATGGTGATGGAGAAGAGGAAGAGGCTGATATCGTTGGTGATAGAGAAGAGGAAAAGGATGATATTATTGGTGATGGAAAGGAGATTATCCTGGATCAATCAAATTCAATTGAATATGAAGACATGGCTACTAGGGATGCTATTTTGTCATTGACAGCAAATGGTACCACATGCAAGGAAATATGGGGCACTGAAATAAAGGATAAAGCTTCCAATTTCAGTTGTGATTCATATGAAAATCCTGAAGAAATATCCAATTTGTCTTTATCAAAGGAAAGGGTGCTGGAATATGCATGTTATTCTCATCTTTTCTATGTTAGCGTTATTCATATTGAAGTTGGGAGGGTAAGGTTCCAGCAGGGTACTGACAGTGTTCCTATAGCTTCTATTTCCAGAGATACTCTAGCTCTTAGTATTCAACAACTCATTAACAGGCAATATCAGGTGTTTGTGGAACAAAAAATTTGAAGAGAAAATTTCAGGGAACCAAAAGGATGTTTCTTTTGCTGAGAGTATTCTGATTAGAGAAGGAAACATGGAATTTTTTGAAGAAGAAAAGTATTGGGATCTTGGTGGTATTTTATTTGAGCTAAGATCATGAAATCATAAAAAACTCAGAGCATGAGTTTGAAATTAGGAGAAGATAAAGAAAGAAAATGTCTTTTTTGAGATACTGCACTCATTCACTGCTTAAAGAGAATGAGTTTGAAATAAAGAGAAAAAAATCAGGCCTTGCTGCAACTGTTTGTTACCACGACTCCAGTTTTTTTATGTAAGATATTAGTTTTGAATATCACAATTCATTACCAGTCCTAGAAGTAGCATGTGGTCTATAATTGCAATATGTTTTTGCTGATTGTGGTTCCTTTCTTCATTCTTGAGGACAAGAATGATTTAAAGGAGTGGGAAATGTCATGAGAGAGAGTTATGGAGGGAAAAGCTAGTATTGCAGTTACATATGCCTTAGAAGAGTAGTTATAACTGATAAAAGCAGTTACCATGAATCAGTTACTAGCTAGAAGTAGTACAAAAATAGAAACACAGTACTTGTAATCACTCGTTCAAGAATCAAATACAAAAATTATCACTCTTCTTCTCTATATTCTTTCTAAATCTTCTCCCCTTTCTATTTCTTTTCTCAACCCAGTCTATTTCTATTTCTCTCTCCCTATTTCTCTGTTTCAAAGTACATAGGTCTGCTGAGTAACACATGACTAAGCTAACAAACTTGAGCTCATTTCAAACAGATGTGAACATGTACAAACCAAACTCAAATGTCCAATAAGAAGATCGAGTTGAACTGTGTCAAGCTTGATGAAAATAAATTGACTAATCTAACATAAACAAGCAAAAATACAGATCAACTTTCCCTGGCTGATTTACAGATTCAGCATTATGTGCTGCAAATAAAATCAACCAACATAATATAATAGGTAACCTTGAAAAAAATTTTAAACTTCCTTTCCATCTTTTCAACTTTTTTACTTTGTCAACCAAAATTTTCTTTCCATTCTAGTTATCCTTGGCAACAGTTTTCACAGGTCCATTAATTTTACACTTTATATTATGTAATGCTACATCTCTATAAAAATGAATTGGATAGTTTTAATTGCATTATTGTTATTTCTATTTACTTATTTCAGGAAATATCAGATAATTGTCAAATAATTGGCTAAATAATTTTGACAAATTATCATTTAATAAGATTTTAAACTCAAAGAAAATGCCTGATGAATGGAGGAGTATTTTAGTACCTATTTTTAAAAATAAGGGAAACATATAGAGTTACTCGAACTATAGGAGAATTAAACTCATGAGCCATACTATGAAGTTGTGGGAGATAGTTGTGGAGCATCGACTACGTCATGATACTTCTATCTCTCTCAATCAATTTGGCTTCATGCCCGGTTGTTTAACTATGGAAGCGATCTTTCTCATTAGAAGCTTGATGGAGAAATATAGAGATGTGAAGAAAAATCTATATATGGTTTTTATTGATTTGAAAAAGGCTTATGATAATATTCCAACAGATGTCTTATGGAGCGTGTTAGAACAAAAGAGAGTATCTATTAGGTACATACAAGTGTTGAAAGATACGTATGAAGGAGCAACTACTATTGTGCGCACAGAGGGAAGGGACACGAGATTTTCCGATCTCAATTGGATTACACCAAAGATCAGCTATAAGCCCTTACCTTTTTATATTAGTTTTAGATGAATTAACGAAACATATACAAGAGAGTATTCCTTGGTGCATGATGTTTGCGGATGACATTGTTCTGATAGAATAGACGCAAGGAGGAGTGAATAGAAAGCTAGAGTTTTGAAGAAGTACTCTAGAGTTAAAGGGCTTTAAGTTAGTAGAACGAAGACAGAATACATGCATTGCAAGTTCAGTGAAGGCCAAACTGGTTATAGGAAAGGAATTAGTTTGGATGGAATGGTGTTGTCCCAAAGTAATCACTTTAAATATCTCGGCTCAGTCCTTCAAGTAGATGGGGGATGTGAGGAGGATGTTAGTCATAGAATTAAAGCCGGATGGTTGAAGTGGAGACGTGTCACGGGAATTTTATGTGATCACAAGATTCCCAATAAGTTGAAAGGAAAATTTTACCGTACAGCCATACGACCGGCTATGCTATACGGTAGTGAGTGTTGGGCACTGAAGGAGTTGTATGCGTTTAAGATAAGAGTTGCAGAGATGAGAATGTTAAGTTGGATGAGTGGCCATACTAGACTAGATAAAGTCCGTAATGAGAGTATTAGAGAAAAGGTAGGAGTGATGCCAATTGAGGATAAGTTGAAAGAAGGGAGATTGAGGTGGTTTGGTCATGTGAAGCGTAGATATACAGAGGCTCCAGTTAGACAAGTAAAGCACATTAGGTTAGAGGATAGAAAGAAAAAAAAAGGATAAACCTAAATTGACTTGAAGAAGAGTAGTACAACATGACCTATAAGCATTACAAATTTCTGAGGATTTAACCCAAAATTGTTTAGAGTGGAGAAAGCGAATCCATATAGCTGACCCCAAATTTTTGGGATAAAGGCTTAGTTGAGTTGAGTTATCATTTAAAAGTACTAGAACATAAGAACTAAAGATATTGCTAACTAAATAATTATTTATGTTTAATAGAATATATTACCTGAAAGGGCAGAATTTGTTTTTCCTCTCGGTTGTAAGCAACTATTTCACAGTCCAAAACAAATGATTTTACAGGTCCCTTCTTTAATCTGCACATTAAGTATGCACCAACCAGAAAAAGCCATTAGCAAATAGCTAGTACTAAATAGCAAGAAATTGCAAATAGAACTCCTTACAGTTATCAACTTATATTACAACACAAATAACTAAACTACAAACGTCAAGTTAAATTTACTGCAGATTGCATTTTTAATTCTGAATCAGTGCAAGTAAAACATCTAAATGAAAATTTTCAGGCCAGCATCTAATCATTCATGCGAGATTTGATACAAGGAAACAGCAGACACCCATACAGAAGATAACAATGGAACAGGAATTGCAATTCACTATTATATTATGCTGCACAAACAAAAAAGAAAGTAAGAATATAGAAGGCTTCAAAACTACAGATATCAATATGTGGATGAGGCAATAAAATCAGGTAAAAAAGACACACTGGAGAAGGAAGAGAAGCAAGTTTGAGTATTCAAATGATAGCAAACATATTTTATCTTTGGTTTATGAAGCTGCAAAGATTACTCTTTAACTTTCTATTCTTTGGTGATATTATGATTTAGACTACCTTTCCCTAGATCACAAGTCTCAAGGAAAAAACAATTCTTGAGGCCTTGAACTTTTAGAGATTTATCTACTAAGCCCCTATTGTTCAATTGTGTGCTATTAAGGCCACAAATTTTCCAATTTAAAGACATGAGCTTATTTAACGTCAAAAAAATTAGAGAGAGAGAGAGAGAATTTCTCTCTCTTTCAAAACAATTGCACTGCTCAATAGACAAAAATTGAAAAGCCCATGGACTTGGAAATACATTTTCCCCTTTCTTTAACCTCAATAATTTTCAGAGTGAAAATCAGTAGAACTTCTAATTATTTGTAAACCGCCATTAACAAATTTCTCTCTTTTCTTTTTTTTTTTTTAACACTGTTAAATAAGAGCTAAGAATCTTTAAATTGGAAAATTCATAGGCTTAATAGTACACAATTGAATAACAGGGATTGATAGACAAAACTCAAAAAGTTCAAGGGTTTAGAAATGGATTCTTCCAAGTCTCAATCAAACACTGTCCATTACAAGCAAGGAATGAAGCCTACCTTGAAATCGTAACTATAACATCTGGATATTTTCCAGTATTCCGCTCAGCGTTTCGACTGTATATCTCGACTGAACCATTCTCCAGGTAATGTATCTGCATCATAATAATAACAACATTAAAAAATTAAAAAAAAAATCAGAAGCAAAAAAAAAAAAATTTTAAAAGGGAAAAAGAAACTAGAAGCACTGTGACTGCTTAGAATCACCTGGGCACGCTCTCCATCATACTTGTATTCACAAGTGAAGTCCATATTCTGGAACTTATCTGCTATCTCAGAAACCTTTTTGATTGACTTTGCAAGCATTGGTCCAATGGGGACACCAGGCGTAAAGCTACATGACTTGGGAAGATTCCATACACCATCACTAAGAAGAGCAGGGACTATTTTATCATACACAGGAAGTACAGAGTAGACTTGTTTAACAATCTTTGCAGCCTGTTAAAAACACAATAAAACAACACTAATTGAAAAGCACAATAGTATAAATTGATAAACTTTCCAATGATGACTAGATTTTCTTTCGAATACATTTCAGAAATTTGTCATGGAAGCTGGTCATGGCAGCTGCCTAAAAGTGACAAACACCTTAGCACAAATGTTATTCACAACGTCTACATCTTATGCGCTAAAAAGCCGAAAAGATGTGGAGTGGCAACAAATTTAATAAGCATTAGTCTTCCTGAAAAGTGTCTTAACCAAATTATTCACAAAAGGTAAATGAGGTCAATAAACCCAGTTTTAACACACTAACAACAGATTAGGGATTTGTTTACCACATGCTTTGAGAAGAAGTTGGTCAATTTCCCTAAATTTTTCATAGCTGCTAACCAAGCATAGGCGTTTGGGAGATGCCAACCTTTCATTGTCCTATTTCCCTGGGAGGCATGGGGGCATTATCCAGCCACATACCAAATTACATATACGATGTAAGATTTCCCAAGTCTTTAAAAGATGGTTGTTACGATCCCACATCGCTAGGGAACAACCTTGTTTGAGAGGTTAATAAGTCCCTAACCACCTTCCCCTTGCAAAGCCGATTTTCAATGGTGAGTTCTACCTACCTCAACAACTCGTGGTGCTTAACAATTTATATAAATTTGTATCAAAGCCAGCCCCATCTAACGAGAGGCGACACTCAGATTGGTGGCTAACCAAGTGATGGCTCACTAAGTAGTGGCTCACTAAGTAGTGGCCTAAACCCATTGTACAAGGACAAGTGGTCCGATATGTAGGATGCTAGCCTCGACCAACATAGCCATGATCAACGAAGACGTTGGTTCTCTAAACATAGGGTATTGTTACGATCCCACATCGCTAAGGAACAACGTTGTTTGAGAGGTTAATAAGTCCCTAGGTACCCTCCCCTAGAAAGCTGGTTTTTAAGAGTGAGTTCTACCCAAGTGGCCTATTCCTCTAATGGTTTAACCTCAACGACTCGTTATGCTTAACCGTTTATATCAATGGTGGCCTTGTTTATTTCCACAACGGACAAAAACGCTAGCTCATATCATTATTCATTAGACAATCTTCCTCAACCTCAAATGGATGCCAATCTATCATAGTTTCATATAAAAGATCAGCCCTACATCTAAGGGCAACCACATGTTCTTCCATCATATTTAAGTACAAATGCACTTGCTCTATTTGATTTTTGTTATGGAAAGTCAATCACTATATTATTTCTCTGTATATCTTGTATTTTGTAATCCTATTTAGGATTTCTTATTTAAGATTTCTTCCTAATTAGTAAAACACAATTATAGGAATCAATTGTATATATATACCCATGTACAGATTAATTAAAATTAAGGAGAATCATCTCTTTCTACATGGTATCAGAGCAGGTCATGTATCTAGGGTGACTATTTGTTCTCACCACCCAGCTCAGGAGAGACCTTAGCCGCCGACCGGCCGTCCCCTCTGATCCGGTCGGTGGAATCAAAGCGCGTGAGGCACACGCGCCCAACTCAGGTTCTCGCCGTTTCTTCACTCGCCGGAGCGTCGAGGCGCGTCCGCCGGCCGTTTCGACTCCGATCAACATTGCCGGCGTCGCCTCAACCCCCTCATTCCACCATTGTGCATCGTTGCCTGATCCAGTAGACCATTAAAAGACTTCTGAGGTTTGGCTCTCAGATCCTATTTCGGTATTTGCTTGATTTGTGATTTTGGATTATTATGCAGCTGCAAGCACTTTGGATTAGTGTTTCGGTTAGTTTTCTTTGTCTCAACAAATAGCAAACAAGAAGAATGTTATTTCTGATGTGATTCCGGTGATGACTAAGATCACGGAACACAAACTTAATGGTTCAAATTACCTGGAGTGAAGTAGGACTGTTAGGGTCTATTTGCGTAGCATTGATAAGGATGATCACCTTACTAAAGACCCACCTATTGATGATACACAGCAAACTTGGCTAAGAGAGGATGCTCGTTTGTTTTTTCAGCTTCGAAACTCGATTCACAGTGAGGTAATTAGTTTAATTAATCACTGTGAAATTTTTAAGAAATTTATGGATTGCTTAGATTTTCTGTATTCTGGTAAAGGGAATATCTCCCGTATTTATAATATTTGTAAGGCATTCTACCGTGCTGAGAAAAAGGACAAGTCTCTCACGGCTTATTTTATGGATTTTAAATGGGTATATGAGGAACTTAATGTATTGTTGCCTTTTAGTTCTGATGTGAAAGTTCAACAGGCCCAACGGGAGCAACTGGCTGTTATGAGTTTTCTTGCAGGCCTTCATTCAGAGTATGAGACTGCTAAATCTCAGAGTCTCTCCAGTTCCGAGATTTCCTCTTTGCATGAAACGTTCACACGGGTCCTTCATACATAGAGTACTCAATCTTCACTGCCTGTCAGTAGTGCTCTTATTAGCGGTAATCCAAATGGACAACAGGGTAATAGAAGAGGGAGTAGAGGAGGAATTACAGGTAACAGAGGTAATCAACGTAATGGGGAGGCTAGTTCTAATCAGGACTCAAGAGGAGTCATTTGTTATCATTGCCATGAGCCTGGCCATACAAAATATAATTGTCCGCAATTTCAAAGAAAAAATCCGCAATCACAGATAGCAAATATGGCAGCAGAGGATTCTACAGTATCTTCCTATGAGAAAACTGTTTTCGTATCTGCAGAGGATTTTGCACAATTTTCTCAATATCAGACATCTCTAAAGCCTACCAGTCATCTCTAAAACCTACCAGTTTCCTTGTCACTGCGATCGCTGAGTCAGGTAAATCCACTACATGCCTTGTGTCTTCCTCATCCAAATGGGTTATTGATTCTGGTGCGACAGATCACATGACAGGTAATTCTAGTCTTCTATCTGCTTTTCAGTCTAATCTCACTTCCTCTACTGTTACTTTAGCTGATAGTTCTACTTCTTGTGTCATGGGTTCTAGAACTGCGAACCCGACTCGTCAATTTCTTTATCATCTGTTTTGTGTCTACCAAAATTCTCTTTTAATTTACTTTATGTTAATCTACTTACTCGTACCTTAAATTGTTCTGTTTCCTTTTTTTCTGACCAGTGTTTGTTTCAGGATCTTACGACGAAGCAGATTATTCGTAGAGGACATGAGTCAGGTGGTCTCTACATTCTGGAAAATCATGTACCGCAGTCGCTTGTTTGCTCCAGTACCTTAACACCTCTTGAAGATCATTGTAGATTGGGCCATCCTTCTTTGTCTACCATGAAGAAGCTGTCTCCTCAGTTTCAGTCTTTATCAGTACTAGAATGTGAGTCGTGTCAGTTTGTAAAACATCATCATTTGCCTTATGTGCCTAGAGTCAATAAACGGGCTTCATCCCCTTTTGAGTTAGTTCATTCTGATGTTTGGGGTCTTTGTTCTGTTACTTCTAAAACTGGATTTCGTTATTTTTGTTGATGATTACTCTCGTGTTACCTGGTTATATTTAATGAAGAATCATTCTGAATTGTTTTCTATCTTTTGTGCCTTTTGTAATGAAATCAAAACTCAATTTAATATTTCTGTGTGCATATTAAGAAGTGACAATGTCAAAGAATATTTTTCAGCACAATTTCAGTCTTATATGACACAAAATGGCATTCTTCATCAGTCTTTCTGTGTTGATACTCCGTCCCAAAATGGTGTGGCCGAAAGAAAAAATCAACATCTTCTTGAGGTAACTCATGCTCTTCTTTTTCATATGAAAGTTCCTAAACACTTTTAGACGGATGCAATTTCTACGGTATGTTTTTTTATCAATCGTATACCGTCTTCTGTACTTAATGGGAATATTCCTTATACTGCTTTGTTTCCTACAAAATCTTTGTTCCTTGTTAAATCTCATATTTTTTTGTTGTATCTATTTTGTGCGTGATGTTCGTCCACAGGTTACTAAATTGGATCCGAAGTCTCTCAAATGTGTCTTCCTTGGGTACTCCCGGCTCCAAAAAGGGTACCACTGTTTCTCTCCTACTCTTAATCGTTTTCTTGTTTCTGCAGATGTCACATTTTTTTAGTCCACTCCATTCTTTCCTCAATCATCTGTGTATGAGAGTCAGGAGGAGGAGAATGATCTCTTAATATATACTGTCCAACCAATGTCTAGTTCTCTCCCACAACCTGTTCCTTCTATCTCTAGACCTACTCGACCTCCCGTTGTTCATGTTTATTCCAGGATGATTGGAGATTCCTGCCTCAGATCCTCCACCAGCTACTTCGTTGGGAGATCCTGTACCTCATATTGATCATGATTCTGACCTAGATTTATCCATTGCTCTTTGTAAAGGTAAACGTTCATGCACTTACCCTATCTCTTTTTTTATTTCTTATAATCAATTGTCTTCTTGTTCTCGATATTTTGTTACTTCTTTAAACTCTGTTCCTATCTCTAATACTGTTGGTGAGGCACTGTCTCATCCTGGCTGGTGTGCTGCTATGCAAGAGAAAATGAAGGCTTTAGATGCTAATGATACATGCGAACTGTTGCCTTTGCCCACTAGTAAGAAAGCTATTGGTTGCAAATGGATATTTATAGTAAAGGTAAATCCTGATGGTTTTATGACTAGGTTAAAAGCACGACTTGTGGCAAAAGGATATGCTCAGACATATGGGGTTGATTACTCTGACACTTTTTCTCCTGTGGCTAAACTTACTTCTGTTCGCTTGTTTATCTCTTTAGCAGCTACATATAATTGGCCCCTATACCAATTGGATATCAAGAATGCTTTACTTCATGATGATCTTCAGTTGGAGGTATATATTGAGCAACCACCTGGGTTTATTGCTCAGGGGGAGTTGGGTAAAGTTTGTAGGCTTCGGAAGTCTCTTTATGGCTTGAAACAAAGTCCTAGGGTCTGGTTTGAGAGATTCAGTGAAGCAGTACAAGAATTTGGTATGCAAAAGAGTAAGTGTGATCACTCAGTATTTTATAGGCAATCTGAGGCTGATCTAATTCTCCTGGTAATCTATGTGGATGACATTGTTATCACTGAGAGTAACTCTGCAGGTATTTCATCTCTTAAAACCTTCCTCCAAACTCAGTTTCAGACCAAAGACTTGGGATTGTTAAAGTATTTCTTGGGTATTAAAGTCATGAGAAGTAAGAAGGGTATTTTCTTGTCTCAAAGAAAATATGTCCCCGATCAATTGACAGAGATAGGAAATTAGATGTTAAGCTTCCAGTGCACCAATGACTCCAAATTTACAGCTGTTAGCAGGGGATAGTGAGTTGTTTGAAAATCTAGAGAGATACAGGAGATTGGTAGAAAAATTAAACTACCTTACAGTCACTCGTCCTGATATTGCTTATGCCGTTAGTGTGGTAAGTCGGTTTATGTCTTACCCAACTGTTGCTCATTGGGAAGCCTTGGGACAAATCTTGTGTTATCTGAAGGGCGCTCCAAGAAGAGGTTTGTTATATAGTAATAATGAGCATTTGAATGTTGAATGTTTTTCAGATGCCGATTGGGATCTAAGGTTGACAGGAAGTCAACTACTGGATATTGCATTTTTGTTGGAGAAAATTTAGTGTCTTGGAGAAGCAAGAAGTAGAGTGTAGTTTTTCAATTTAGTGCGGAATAGGAATACAGAGCCATGGCACAATCAGTATGTGAGGTAATGTAGATACTTCAATTACTAAATGAGACAGGTTTTAAGACCTCCCTGCCTGCGAAATTGTGGTGTGATAATCAAGATGCTCTCCATATTGCTTCTAATCTGGTGTTTCATGAGCGGACCAAACATATTGAGATTGATTGTCACTTTGTTCGTGAAAAGATTAAAGAAAAGATCATCTCAACAGGACACATCAAAACTGGAGAGCAGTTAGAAGATATTTTCACAAAAGCTCTGAATGGAATTAGGATTGACTACATTTGTAACAAGTTGAGCATGATTAACATCTATGCTCCAACTTGAGGGAGAGTGTTATGGAAAGTCAATCACTATATTATTTCTCTGTATATTCTATATTCTGTATTACTATTTAGGATTTCTTCCTAATTAGTCGAACACAATTATAGGAATCAATTGTATATATATACCCATGTACATATTAATTAAAATTAAGGAGAATCATCTCTTTCTACAATTTTCTAGAATCTCAAAAACTATTATGGAGCTTGAAAGGGACATAACCATAACAACATTTGTACTAAGACAACTTTCTGCTCGAGCAAAATAGGATTTTATGCCTTTGCATTTAATAGCTAAGAAATGAACCCTTTGATACCCTTTTTGCGTACTTGGATCAAGTATAAGGGACCAAAGCAATGAAAAGGACACAAACATCCTTCATTTTTAACTTAGACTCTCAGGAATTGATCAATTGGGTTTTGCAACATGTTCAAAACAGTCGGCTATTGACACACCCAAGAAAATGAGCCCATGCCTTGGAAATTAAACTGGTTTATGTCCAATGTTGTTAAAGGCTCGCGCGGCAAGGCGAGCCCGTGGCACCTTGCCTGGTTGAGGCGAGTCCACTACAAACAAGCAAACTCTGGAGCAAATAATTTACACTTTCAATTTTTTTAAATAGCATAAAAGTAAAACAAACCCTAAGCTAAAGTCATCAACTTCCTCTACAAGAGAAAGCATAGAACGCCATAGAGCAGAGAAACAGAGCATACCTAGGTATGTACTTCTTTCCTTTCTCTCTTTATGTTCTTTCCTCTCTCTCCTTTACTCTTCTATATTTTTTCATCTCTCACCTGCACAACCTACTAGCAAGTCCATCCAACACATGCGATCCAAGTTTTTTTTTCTTTTTATTTTTAATTCTTTTCTCTCCTCCTTTTCTTCTCTTCTTATATCGGTCCATCTTCACTCCAGCAGTTCCACCTTCAACTTTTTTTTTCTTCTTTTTTTTGTTAAATTATTAAATGGGTAGTGCAATATACTTTTTTATTGAATGGGTATTGTTGTGGCATGCTTTATATTAAATGGATAGTGTGGATTGTGATATGTTTTTATTAAATGGGTATTGATGCTCTTCCTATGATGTAGGAGCAAATTATTGAAAAATCAATTGTTTAATACTTTAATTTCTTATTTGCTTGAATTGAGATAGCATTAATGGTTGTTGTTGCTGTTACATAAATTCTTCTATATTTCTTGAATTGGGATAGCCTTGATAGTAGTTATGTCTCATTGAACTCAATTGTGACGTGAATTTTTCTATATGTTGCCTAATTATATATGCCAAAACCATTAATCTATCATTCATAATTCTACCACTGAAATTTTAGTGACGGGCATTGTTTTGTTAGATGGATTTAGTGATGGCTATTCCTTGTATGGTTTGTAAATGTTGCTTTTTTTTTGTTAGATGGGGTATTGCTTTGTTGTTAGAAGTATGAATTTTTATGTTAAAATTGTGTGTGTGTGTGTGTGTGTGTGTGTGTACAATTTAGGCTATGGCGTCTCGCTTCAAAAAAGCTCTCGCCTCGCCTCGTCTCTCGCCTAGGGCCACAGGATACACTGTCCCCTTTCGCCTTAATAACACTGCTTATGTCAATTTCAGTAATAAACATCAAAAAATTGCTGGGCAAGTTGGCAAGCATCCGTTAAGTATGGGTTACCCAAGGAATCCAGCAAACTTGTTCAATTGGAACCAAATATATTCCTGTTGGCATTAAAGATATCTTTGATAAGGAAATTGTTAGGGTTATTGAACCCTAACAAATAATTCTTTCTAGAATATTATAAGAACAGAAGAAGAAAGGGGAGAAATTATAGAAGAAAGAGGGTTGGAAACAGGAAGAAAGAAGGAAGGATTTATTATTTATGTAATGATTCTTCTCTAATTACACTAAGCTGTTATGACTATTTTTATACAGCAATAACTGCTATAAGTAATTGTTCCCATCAAAACTCATCCGTAACAACTCATGCCAGCTGTTCTAACAACTCATGCCAACTCACTTAACTACACTAGGCTTATTCTTTCTAAACCAAGTTCTCTTGTATGTAACTATACCCACTTCTTTAGCACATTCTTGTCCCAGGGAATGTGCAAAATCAGGAAATTGGTTGAGGATGAAAGCTTTGTCCTCCCAAGTGGCATCTTCAACAGCCAAGTTCTTCCATTTAATAAGAACTTGATTCACTTGCTGACCATTTTTGGAAATCAATCTAGATTTTTGCACCTGTTCGGGAACAACTTCCACCACATCTTCTTAAAAGACTAGAAGCTCTATCATAGGCACCACATTTTCCCCTACCTTCTTTTCAACCAAGGACACATGAAACACAGGATGCACAGATGATGAGGGTGGCAAATCCAATTTATCAGCAACAATGCAACAACTTTATAAGGCCCATAAAACCTTGCTGACAGTTTAAGTGATTTTCGTAGCCACTAAAGATTGCCTATAGGGTTGCAATTTCAAATAAACCATATCCCCAACTTGGAATTCTCTTTCAGTCCTCTTCTTATCCACCAATTGCTTCATTCTATTCCTTGCAATCTCCAAATTAGCCTTCAATAAAGTTGTCATCTGCTGCCTTTCATGGAAAAATTCTTGCAACTTTCCAACTGAAACTTGCTCAGAGGCACAACAGGTGGAATAGGTGGATGATACCCATGGAGAGCCTCAAATGGAGTCAAGGAACTCTTACTAGGCTGAATTATAGAGGAATCAAGCATCTTAGTCACCAGCCTTTCTATCTCAGCCTTTTGATACTGTAGATACATATATGGTCTCACATTTACTGGTTGAGAACCAGAGTGCGAAATGGTGGTAACTCCTTAAATTCCTCAAACAAACTACTATACTTTTGCAGCAGTAACTATAAAGAGGATAAGGAAGGAGGTACACTTGAAGTTGCAGCCATACAATGATTCTCAACTGAATCAAAATTCTGAAACTAAATGTAGAATACTAGTGTAGTAAAATCTGCATCTTGCTTGTGCATTAATTGAGAATAGGAGCTGTAAGACAATAATGAAATTTCTTTAGCAAATTTTTCTTTCCCTTAAAGGGTAATTAACTGCCTATCCTTCTTAAAAGAAATCTTTGCTGCTTCAAAATCAAAGAGAATGGGGTTGAAACTTTTCATCCTATCCACTCCTAAAATAATGTCAAAGCTCCCAAGGTCCGATACTCTCATGTCAAAGGAAAATTTGTTGTTTTGAATTTTCCATGTGAATCCTTGATAAATTAAGGAACTAGAAATCCTTCTACCATCAGCTACCACAATATAAGTAATAGGTGCCTCCACTAAAGGCAATTTCAAACTCTTCAGCAACTCCCTTATCAAGAAAACTATCGGTATTGCCACTGTCAACAAGAATGACCAACTGCCAATTCTTGAAAGTTACCAACACCTTAATAGTATCAGCTCCCTAACTTCCCTTCATTGCATGTACTAAAAGTGTCATTTCTTCCATTTGATTCCCCAAATTCAACTCATTTCCCATATCAAAAACGTCCCTCCTCAACTAGTTGCTCTTCCTGCTTCTCTAATTGAATTGCATTAGCTACCTTTGGTTTACAAGTGTGACTAGGGAAGTATTTCTCACCACATCTATAGCAAGGTTTCAAGGTTCTTTTATCAAGTCATTGTTGATTTGGAGGGTTGGATTTAATTGAATTTTGATTGACTAAAGAGTTACTAGTGGCAGGTTGGGAAATGATAAGTATTGTGGAATTAGTAAAATTATTGGTTTGAGTTTCCAGGATTGTGGAGTTTCAATATTTGGTGGTTTTGGTGGATAAATGAAGTTTTGATTGGAGGTGGTGGGTCTGTAGGAATTATTGTAATTCAGGTAGGTTAAAGTGGGTCTATAGGTCATAGGATTCAAGGTATTAGATTTAACGAAGGGTTTAGATTTTCTGATATTTTCTACTAATTGTTCTTGCAGTCTAGCACTTTCAAATGATTTGTATAGGGTAGTAGGTTTCAACATTCTAATCATAGGTCTTATATAACCCCTAACCCCCCAATGAATCCAGACAGAAAATAAGCTACTCCAAGCCTTGGCATAAAATTCTCCATTCTATTTTTCAAATCCTCAAATCTATCTTGGTATTCTTCCACAATACCCTATTGCCTAATCTTCATAAATTCCTCCATAGCATCTTCCAAACCTTGCTCCCCAAATCTAGCATACAATCCCTTCTCAAACTCTTCCCACACAATACTCCTCTCTCCCGTAACCCAATTATGGAACCATGCATTTGTCCTTTCCACCAAAAAGAGACTAGCAATACTGACCATTTGTTCTTTAGGAACCTTACAGACTTCAAAATATTTCACACACTTTCTAATCTATGCCCTAGGATCCTTGCCATCAAAAGTAATTAGTTTTATTTTAGGGAGAATGCTAGAGTTACCTTCAGAATCCAAAGCAATGGCAGATTGAGAGTTGCTACCCTTATCCCTCTATTGATTCCTTGGCATGGGCAAAATCCCCCTATCCTCATTTCCTGCCTCCTCCACATCTCCAACATTGTTTCCTTTTCCCTTATTATTCATCAAATTCAACAACAAGGGTTTCAGTTCATCAAGGATTGCATTCTTGATGTTCACAGAACCTGCTTCCATCTCTTCTCTGATATTCATCCTCATATCTGCCTTAATTCCCTTCACCTCAGCTCTCATCTCCTCAAAATTCCTTCGAGAGGTCTCTCTCAAAATTCAGAATTGCTCCTCCAACTATGCCATCCTCACAGCTTCACCACTCACCACCATAGTTATTAAAGGCTCAAGGCGCACTAAGGCACTAAGGAGTCCTAGAGCCTAGGCGCAAGGCGCAAAGCACAGTCGCGCACCTGAGCGAGGTTAGGCGCAAAAGTAAAAAATTTAAAAAATCTATAAAAGTCAAACAAATGTGATGCTTTTCTTTTTTTTCTTTAGCATATATCTTGAATTGGGTTTGCTGGTTTGAGTTTAAGCGGCAATCCTTTTTGCCAATAAAAGTGCTCACTAAAGATGAAAATAAAGAAGGCATGCTCTTTCTAGAATCTTGTGCCTGGAACAAAAGCGCACGCCTAGGCGCATAAGGCGCTACGGTTTGAGCCTGATGAGCCTTGCGCCTGAGGCGTGCCTAAAGTGCGCCTTTAATAACTATGCTCACCACCTGAGATCTAGACATGATGCAAGTCCCAAACAGTAATTTCAAAGTGATGCCCACTGATCAACAAAGCTCTAATACCAATTGTTAAGGTTATTGAACCCTAACAAATAATTCTTTCTAGAATACGATAAGTACAAAAGAAGAAAGGGAGAGATAATAGAAGAAAGAGGGCTGGAAACAAATATAAAGAAGATAGGAAGAAAGGAGGAAAGAGTTTATTATTTGTGTAATGATTTTTCTCTGATTACACTATGCTATTATGACTATTTTTATACAGCAACAAATGCTACAAGTAACTGTTCCCATCAAAACTCATTCCTAACAACTCATGCCAGCTGTTCTAACAACTCACGCCAGCTCACTTAACTACACTAGACTTATTCTTTCTAAACCAAGTTCTCTTGTATGTATCAACAATACTTTTACCTTTATGACAGTTAATGAGGAGTCATTTACTTTGGCATCATACAAATACTAGCTAAGAAGACATCACTAATGATCCATATTTTTCAAAGGGGTATAACCTTATCCAATTACCATATCCAACTTATGAATATGGCATTTACTTATGCATTGCATTAGTACTTTTACTTTTTTGTCTGTTTTCTCATAGTTGATTCCTCTTTTCCAGTGTCCTATCCAAAATAACCTTTTTGTGGAATATTTCATTACTGGTTCTCAAAATAACAAAGACTTGCCTTGCATAATCTCTAACCTGTGGCAAACAAGTAAGCATGGTTTCCACTTGGCAACATACTCAAAATAGCAAGAAATTGTGCGTGAGACATTGCCATTACATAATCTGAAACGGGACCCTCAAATAAATGCAAATATAGAAATTGCAAAAGAGGCAGCTCAAACTTTCTTTAGAACAACCTGCCTAGACTAATCAAACAAGCAAGTAAAAGAGATTCGAAAAATGGGCCCTCCATTCTGTCATAAGATGCATGCTATGGCCTGTCGCACAACCAGTACGCTGGCATCATTTTCTTATATACATGAAATCAACTCACCTCATCTAAAGGAGACTGGATGTGTGAAGGTGGAGTGCAATTTTTTTCAGTATATACAGCAGCTTGTCCCAGTGCAGCCAAAAGAGTCTGTCCTGCCAAACTAATTCGCAGCTTTCCCTGTAAATGAATGCAAATAACACTTAAGAGAAAGAAGCAAATAGAAACAGCATCCAGAAAAATGTTCAAAATTTCAACCTGAAGCAGACGAATTAGATATAGAGGTTCACAGTCAGTGGCTGCAACAAGAAGTGCCTTGATATGGTTCTTTTTCTTATCTTGACTATCCTTCCCAGATTCCTATTAAGATCCAAGCAAAAATGAGGGTGAGTTAATTATAAAATTAAGCGGTTTTTTTTTTATCATATCCAACCACTAGGTCTTCATCTACTCCTTTCCTGCATATTAATCTCCAACTGCCTTTCTTTTTCTTTTTAGATAACATTTCTTTTCACATATGCACTATATTGTAGAATAGTATTTCCAGCAGAGACTTTATAGGCCACAAATAAATTCAAAGGTAACAGAGTACCACACATTTTTCCCATAGAAAAAAAATCCTTACAAAGGCATGAAGATATCGTAATCTGACAAGGAAAGCATAGCATTTTAGTTACTCTGCAATTGATGGGGAAAAAAGAAAAAAAAATAAAGAAACAAACTACTTTCTTTTCTCTACTTTGGAGAAGTGATATTGTAATAAAAGAACATTGCTAAATATGTGAAAATCACAACATCACAAAGAGAGATTTCTTGAACAATTACCAGCCATATAAAATCCAGAGCAAATTCCAATACCACAATAATAATGCCTATATCAGACAACTGACTTGACTATTCATGAGGTATAGGTATATCATAATCATTAAATGATACTTCACCCATCAAAAACATCTGTACAAAACTTCAGTATATGGGAACCAACTGCTTAAATGTTTCAAAAGTTTATGGATAAAATAGCGAATATATAAGAATATGTAAGAGCATACAATTGGAAAAAATGCTTCAGATTTGAAAGTTCATAAATGACTTTAACTAGCATATACTATGAGTTTCCAACTAGAACATTAACTTACACTCTCCCATAGACATCTTTGTTTCAAATGGAGCAATTATGTTGGTGAAGCCATATATTCAACAACTTCTTTTTCAAAGACAGCGTACAAGATATAAATTATAAGTGAATTATAACCAATAATAGTGGAAATAGAATCCCAAATCTATTAGATCTCAAGACCTAAGCATTGAGTTCTTTACCAGTATACCAAGGTCTCATTTGTTCATATCCACCACTTTCTTTGACACCTACGCATAGTTGAACATCAATACAATAATTATCCATAAGTACAATCTCAACCACACATATGATGTAAGACATTCTCATTTAAGGTGCCAAATCAACCAACAATAGCATCTTATTCAATATCACCAAAACTGAGTTCTCCTACTCCACACGTAAAAAAAATAATAAAAAATAATTAGCCCATGTGACTCATTATCACAAAAGTAAACTTCGGGAAAGAAAGTACCTTGGCAATCAGCCGAAATGTATTGAAAACTTTGGCAATCGTTAACGCATCAGGCTTGCGCATCATAGATTGTGATGAGCGGCTTGCTTGAGCAACAAGTCCTAAATCTCCCGTTCCCTGCCAATCAAAATTAAACATACAAAAGAGAAAGATGAGCCTCAATAACAAACCTCACCCAAATCAGACAAGGATGAGTCTCACAAAATTTAGTGTGATACCTTGAAAGTGTTGCTTCATCAATATCAAATGACAAGAGCCAGTAATCCACATCAAATCAGGTGTGAATGCAATTCTTAGTGTTAATACATTTCTTCAGGAGATTTTTCATAAACATGACAAATAATAGCAAGGATATACTTATGTGTACATATTAATCAGCTCAGAAACATGCATATCACCTCTACCACCCACCTACACTAAACCAGAAAACAGAATCTATAATGCCATAAATATAATATAAGTAGTTCAAATTTGTCAAGTAATGAAAGTATTAGAGAAAAGGTAGGAGTTGTGCCAATTGAAGATAAGTTGAGAGAAGGGAGATTGAGGTGGTTTGGTCATGTGAAGCTTAGACATACGGAGGCTCCAGTTAGACAAGTAGAACACATTGGGGTAGACCTAAATTGACTTGGAGGAGAGTAGTATACAGCATGACTTGGAAGCATTACATCTGAGATTTAACCCAAAATCGTTCAGAGTGGAAAAAGCGAATCCATATAGCCGACCCCAAATTTTTTGGATAAAGGTTTAGTTGAGTTGAGTATTGTATGCTCCCCTACCTCCCCCCAAAAAAAAAAAAAAACACTTTGTATGAGTTCAAGGAAAATAATAGGAAAAGTAATGTAATTATTTTTAACTTTGGTTTAAACTTATCTGAATAATTATAAGATCAAATCAATGCAGAGATCATCAATTATCAGTTCTTTTTTTTTTTCTACCTAAGCCTAACAAAACATAAGCAAAATTCAGAATCAACAATGACCTCTAATTGCTTCTTGACTTGCTTCTCAGTCCTCCCAAACGCCTCAGCAAGTGCTTTGATAATGATTGATTCTCCAATTCCCAGCTCCACTCCCTCATGCGCAGGCGCAACCTTGTTAGCCAAAAGATATACCAATGCTAGCAAATCGTCAGGCGTCGTATCCATTACAGTTCTCAACATATTGCACACCATATTAGTGATCAAAATCCTCCCGCTCTCTTTTTCAATCAACTCAAAACCCAAACAGACAAATATAAAAGGAACCCTCTCGCCCTTCTCCCAAGACAACACTTTTTTGGGGTCAAAATCCCCGGGACTCTTCTTCAATGACTCAATCTTACTCTTCAAGTCCGCAATTTCCACACGTTGTTTCTTGCTATTAATAACTCTTTCTTGACCCAATTTAACGAAAGATAAACTAGGGTTTTCCGAGCCAGGGATTTGGGGCTTATTTACCATTTTTTTGTCTACTTTGGACTTGTTTGTTTCATCTTGAGAAACTTTTGAATCAGGGATAGGGGGATTCGACGGAGCTTCTGCTTCAACGGAACTGAGGGTTTTAGTAGGGTTTCGGGAATCAGGGCTTTTGCGTTTCTTGGGTGGGGAGGATTGTGACTGTGATTTTTTTTTGGCGGCGGCGCGCGCATTTGACATGAGGGTGTCGAAAGCGGATGGGCGAGAAGACATTGTGGACTGAGGACTCAATTTGACAAAGAGATGAGGAGGATTAGGAAGAAAGGAAGATTTAGAGAAGGGAAAGCAGAAAAGGAGAGAAGAGAAAGAATTGGAGCGATGAGAAAAGGAAATGAATAGCGGAGAAGAGCATGAACGGAGAGCGAGCATCAAAAGGAGGGAAGAGATGGAAGGAAGAGAATTAGTCGAGAAAGAGTGAGGGGTTTGTGAGGAGTGAAGGACTGCTAGGAGAACAGAGAAAAATGGCGGGAGTTTAGGCCCCAATGATTCTTCGGATTTATTAAGTTGATATTTCATTAATCTACATTTGATGATTATTTAACATATATTATTTATATAAAGGAATAATAGAATTATTTTTATGAAAATATTTTACAGTATTTGGATTAAATAAAGGTGAAATTTAATTTATTTGTAAATAAATTTCATTTATAGAATTTATTTATCTATTTTAGTATCTTAACTATATTTAAATTTTATTTAGTATCTTAATTATATTTAAGTTAAATTTAAATTTTATTAACTTAATTTTCATATTTAAAAAAAAAATCATATTGAAGTTGGGGTGAGAACTTCTCCGTTAGAGTGATAGGGCAAGTTTTTTCTTGATAATTTTTATTTTTTATCATTACATTATATAATTTATTTATTAAAAAAATAAATTATAAGTTAGAATATAAATTTTAAATATAATCTTAATAATAAATATATATATATATATTAATATTATGATATTTAAACTTATAAATATTCAAAAATAAATTATTTTTAATAAAATATAATAATAAATTAAAGAATGCATTCAGAAATATTAAATAATAAATTGTTGAGATTTTTCTTTTGTTAAAGATAAAATTTCATTAAAAGAGCCCATGGGTTGTTATAAGATTGAAATCAGCCTTAGGCCCATTAGAAGAAAAACCCACTCAACCCAAATAACAAAACCAAAGGCTATGCCCCCACAGTCCCATAATCCTAGAGCTGGGTCTTGGGCAGTTTGTCATCAACCCTTTCTCATTGTGCCGCCTATATTGCCAAGAGAAACCCAGCCCGATTGGGCAACGAAACAATCACCAGGAACAAGAAAATCAAGGAGAAATTTTGCCTCATGAAGCCATGCAAAGCTTAGACCAACCAGATTGAGAAAAAAAAAAACCAAATGTTAAAGGTAGGAAGTTTGAGCAGTAAAATATAACTCTTTTAGAGATTAAAGAGGATATTTTATATTAATGCCTATTTATGTAATTATGCGGATGTGATGGCTTAAGCATTGTCATGTCTCATTCTGCCACGTCCCATTGTCTCCCTAAGCTCTTTAAGGGGAGTGACTAATTGACTACTATAGAGTGATAGGTATGGCTAGTCACTGGCATGATGAGTTTATATCGCGCTACTCCTTGTAAGTTTCCCCTGCCTATAAGTAAGTGATATAAGGACAGTCAATCCAATTGTATTGATTATGATATATGAAATAAAGAATTAAACCATTTTTTATATATTTGTATTTTGTTATTTATTATACTTGAAATACTTGCTTATATGCATATGTGCTACTTATGATATTTTCTCAATTAGCTTACTAAGCCATGTTAATATGCTCATCTTGTTAAATAGATTATCGATAAATTCTTTTAACTGGCTTGTCTTGAAAGAGTTCAAGTTAACTGCCACACAATTCAAAGGGCATTATCATCAAGAGCATCACCCTAAGCTTCTGAAATTTGAAGCTAGGATAGAAATTTTGAAGGAAAAAGATGAAAGAGCTTCCGACCCCTCAATCTCTCGTATTCATAGGATCCACAACATCAAGCACCGTGTTAGGATGAAAGACACTGTAATGCCCTCACTTTAGGTAGTTTTGTACATTCTACTGTTTCGATAATCAATGATTGTCCAGAGAGCCAGAATGTCTGGAACTATAATTAAACTAGAGTGAGGAGTCATAAATAACTCAAATAACGATAAGAAAAATTTAGAAAAAATTTTAGAAATAAAATATAATAAAATTAAATGAGCCAGTGCCCTAGCGATAAGTGACCAAACGGGAAGTTGCTGTCTTCACAGCTAGTAGCCCTAAACCCAAGGGAAATCCAGTAAAATAATTTATGGGACGTCAGAGAAGAGTTATGGTGTCCTAGGTAACATTATAATGTCAAGAAAAGGTTAGGATAATTTTTAAGATTGGTACAGACAGTTTTAGTTCTTTAAGCAAAACGAAGGGCATTTTGGTCATTTCACCTTCAGAGACAATTTTTGACCGACTTGTCCATTTACGTAAGTGAATTATATGACATAAAATATAAATAAATATTGCTAAAAATTTAATTGAAAATGAGTAGAAAAGAAAGAAAAATAAAATTGAAATAAATACATAATATGATGTCATAAATACCTCTTAACCAATCAAAAATTATAACAAGTATTATTAAATCAATTTAAAAAGAGTTAAATGAGGTAAAAATCAAAAGAAAAATCTGCTTTCTTCTCTCTTCCTTCTTCAGCCGAATCCCTCTCTCTCTTATGTCCATTGATGGCTTTCCTTCTCTCTAAATTTTCTTTATAAACACCCCCTAAAATCACTTTCTTCTTTCACTAAAACTCCTCTTTGCAACTAGAACAAGTTAGGGGCAGCCATTAGAAGGAGAAAATTTGAAGATTTACAAGCTCAAGTTAGAGCTCTGACAAGGTTAGTGCTTATTCTACATTATTTTCTTGATTAATTCTTGGATTTAGTTTTTAAGCATGGGAAATAGCAAAAAGAATTAATAAAATTGGGTATGTATACATGGGAGGAATTTCGGTCAGCCTAGGTATATGGAGGAAGTGATGTGTTTAATGAGATTTAAACTTGAATTCTAACTGAGGAGAGGTGCTAGATATGAAAATTAAGTTAAATTTGCATGTGTAGTATGAGATTGTGATTTTGAAGTTAGGGTAAATGATGTTATGATGCTTAATTGTAGATGTTGAGGTCAATTGTTGACCAATTGTGTGTGTTGGTTGCAAATTGAAGTTGGTAGTTGATGGAATTGAGCTATTGGAAGTGTTGTTTCTTTATAGGAATTTTTGAATCTTGAGTCCAGTACATAATTATGATAATAAGTAGAGTTTTGTTACTCTAATTAGTGTGAGGCCAATTGGAAATGAAACGTAGGACAATTTGTCACATTTTTCATGAAGAAAACCTACTCAGAAAACTAACTTAAGTTGACCTAAAAATTGCCTCAATCCGGGTAACATACAAGCTGTCTCTAAAAAATTACTAAATGAATAATATTTGTTCAAATGGTCATAACTCAGTGTATAAATATCCAATTTACCTGAATTTTATATCAATAGAAAGCTTAAACAATTTAGAACAACTTTCATAAAGATAGCTCCAAATTTTGACCAAAACTTAATGAATTTGTCTATTAAAATCGAGACACCAAAACTACCAGAATTGATTTCTGCCCAGAAATTCTAGGTAGACACCAATCTGGCCAGCCTTATTGAAATTTGCATAGCTTGAGTTAGAAAACTCCAAATGGAGTTATTCAAAAATGGAATTAAAAAAGACACAATAAGGAACAACTTTGATGAAGAAAAGTTTACTAAATTCTCACTGTAGCTTAGACCAATGAAACAGTAAACATATGACACAAAAATTGAATTTTTGAAAATACTTTTAAGAGGCTTTGAATTGCAATCGGCAATCAATGCCAACAAATTTAGAACAAAAAATGTGGTATAATTATGTATCAAACATTTGTATACATATTATGTATAAAAAAAAGTCAACAATTTGAGTGAATAGTAATGTATGAATAGTAACCCCAAAGACATAAAAAATAATAATGAAAATTAATACTTTCTATAATTAATGGCATATGAGAAACAAAAAGAATGTTTTGAGTATAATGATTTATGAAAACTATTGCTGTGAATTATGATGAATATGAGTGATATAATGAATGTATAAACTATGATGAATGCATAATTTATGTAGAATTATGTTTTAAAAATTTATACTTCTACTAGTAATAAAAATTAAAACGTTATAAATTATAATTGGAATATATAATGAAATAATGATACTTATGAACCCTTAATGGTACTAATGTGCCCATATACTGCCTAGACAAGTGTGTCAAATTGGATAGATTGACATGTCAATAGGATATTGTTTTAGTAGTACTGCGTAAGACTCTATGCCTGAATTTATGGCTTTATATCCGCATTCATGGCTTTTATGCCAAATTACTTGTTATCATGGCTTTTAGCCATACTGATTTGTTGTCATGGCTTTTAGCCATACTGACTGCCAACGTAGTTGACGTACTGTATTTTATGTCCCATGGTATGACGGCCCAAGACACCACGGTGTCCAGTGCCAACGACCTGCTTATCCAGTTTAGTCAGCCTATCATAGATTACTTGGGCAGTGAAATTTATTAAAATAAATTAATAATATTAGTAATTAAAAATATTAGAAATTAAATAAATGAGTAAAACGACCTAAAATAAATTAGAATAGTTATTTAGTATAAAGAATTGAAATGAACTGAACCGATATTAAGATTTACTTATTATGAAATAAGTTGAGAATTTTAATTATTATGAAATAATTTGCGATAACTCATAAAGTATTGAATGAAATGATAAAAAGGTTTGCAATAGAGATATAACTTAAATAAGCATTACAAATACATTTTTTTATAATAATATAAAGTTAAGAATAATAATATTCTCAGAATTTTCGGGAATTGTATATTATTACTGTGACTTTAAGAATAAATTGCTTCTTAAGAGAAATAAATTAGAACGAGAGATAGTTGATACTAGAAGTATTATATTAAACTAGATTAAATTCTAGAGTATCCAAAGTATAATCCATTTTTTTCTTTATTTGTATATATTATTTTCTTGTTATATTATTGTACCACTAAACAGTAATGTTTAGCGCGATGGATTGTTTTTTGGAGTCCAAATCTATAGAAGTGTCAAAAGTGTTTAAGGGTATCACTTCCTCAGCAATGCATATAGATATGGCTCACATTAGTCATATTATGCATTTTGTGTATTATAATTATTTCATATGTTGTAATGCAATCAAGGAAATTGTATTTAATATGTATGGGATGTAAATTAATAGATTAACTATTTCATCTAAAAATTAATTTGTATATTATATAATTTATGAACTTGTATAATTAGTTTGTATATTATGTAAATTAATGAAAATATGAGAATTTCTATATATAAATCGTGCATTAATGAATATGTATGAAAATGAATGAATTTGTACAAATGAGTATGTGAATTGCAAGAATTGAATGTGAGATGACTATGATGAGTATGAATGATATTTTCATTGTAAAATATTATTAAAAATTTCAAGCAGGTGAATAGTAAAATACGCCAAATGGTAATAGAAACAGAAAAAATTTTGCTGATTTCACGTTAGAAAAATAATTGATATTAAAATATAACGAGAACAAATTATTAAAAGAATAAAGTAAGATAAGATAGGGTGCTCTGGCACTGAGTGTGACATGCCTTGCTCGTTTACACTGTAGACTGATAAGGGGTGTCACAGATATCATCATCCTTAGCAGCTCACAAAGCCATCGCTGCACCAAACACAACCCAACAAGACAATGAAACATTCCATAACTATAATAATTTAAGCATGTGTAGGAGTTGAATCTGATTCCTCTTGATTTGCTTGATCTAAATTTTAACATTAATATAAAGTCTTACTAGCTAAAAAGTACAGAATTAATGGCATAAATTTATTATTTATCCAGCGTGGAAACATTCCATACACCAACCATATATGGCCCCACAGCCAAAGCCACCGCCAGGGAAGATGGGTGTATGGACCAACATAAATACCAAAAGCCCTAAATCAACAACAATTTGCCTTCTGAATCTTAGATTTGCTCCCCCCACTAGAAACCACTTGTCTAATTGCCTTTACTCTTTACCAATTTTTTATAAAGCTCCAACATGTTTCAAATACAAAACCATACACTAGTGGTCAGTAAGCATATATTCTTCTTTTCATTTTTTTTTTTTTAACCCATTTGAATCCAGACTTGGACATTGCTGTTTGTGACAAAGAAAAGCCAGAAGGTGAGATCTCATTGCCATTTTATAATAACATTAGCTTTTGCACCATGCACTTGCTTTATCAAAGTAGTCTGCTTAAAACATTGTTTAGTTTTTAAGCACCTTAATTTGAGAAAGTTGTAAATGGGTTTTCAGTGAATTTTATAAAAAAAAAAATTAAAATTTAATAATTTTTATAAAAATATTTATAAAATTAGGTGACTGTATATAATAATTAGCCAATGAAATAGGATGAAGGTGGTCTCCAACCAAAAGCACCGAGTCATGAGTCACTGTCTAACAAATATAAAAGCTGCATGGCATGTGCTCCTAACGTGAGTACGTGACAGCGTTAACCCTTAGCCTCTTCGAGGATTGGGCCTGCATCTGGATTTGGGACAGCCAGATTGAGAGTAAGAGGTCCATTAAAAAAATAACAATAAAAAAACAGAGATATTTTCAATGGAATTTTAATATAATTAACAAACCTGAAATTAATTGATTAGGTTCAATTTAATTTAAATCTTGATTCAATTTAATCACTCATTTAATTTAATTAATTCGATTCAAACATTTCTGATTTATTCAGTTTTGCTAAATTTTGAATCGAACAATGACATGTCATATGTGGTGCTTGTGAGCTGTATGTTATTCGTACGTATTGAAGATGTAATTAAATAAATGATATGAACTTATGATAAGGAATGGGGCATAGAGTACTGCCCTTTCCCGTAAGGCACTTCTCAATTGAAGCTTATTAATGCAATTAATTGAGAAAAAGACCCATCTAAGGAAGCTGCAATGCCATATTAGCTTTTGCTAAATCACATTACTGAGGTGTATTGCAATTTATTTCAATTCACCTATAAATATATGTCTTAGTTACTCATTATAATGAGGTAAGATCGATAATCCTACTATTATTTTTGGTGAAGCAACAAGTTTTCTTTACATTCGGTTTCGGATCGTAATCGAAATTGAATTGATGATTCAAGTTCAAAGAAATGAAAACTCAAAATTAAATTGCAAAATATCTCCTGATTTTAGTTTTGATTTTAATTTGATTCGATGTATTTCAATATGACTTCATTAAATTCAATAGTCAAAAATTTCAACGTGAAATTTTAGATTTTCACTTGAAATCGAAATGAATTGATCAAAATTGATTTGCTTTGATTGATTTTGATTTAGTTCAAAATGATTTTGACCAAATCTGAATTCTGAGTCTGATTGTAATTTTAATTTTAATCGATTTGATTTTGATTCAAATTTGAACCGAGTGTGCCTGCTTTATACCAATTTGATTATCATAATAATTAAAATAATGTCTTATGATTTAAAATTTTAATTAAAATATTAACATAATAGAAAAGTAAATTTCTGATATGCATTTTAAAATTATTTGTAAATATATATAATATTAAAATTCTCATATTTTGACATTAAACTTTAATAAGTAATCATTAAATTGAAAGCCAACAATCAAGACACGGCCACCCGCCAACCCTAATTCACAATGGATCATAACCGCCGGTTCACAATTCACCGAACTCACCTGTTAAATCTTCAAATATTTGATTTCGATTTTATTTTGATTTGATTTGATTTAAATTTAATAATCTTTTCTTTTTTTTAATTTTCAAATAAAAATTTCATTTTAATCAAGAATCAAATGAAAATGGTTTCAGTTCAGTTTGAATGCAGTGCATTAAAAATTTGAGTCAAATACAAAATTGATCAATTTTATTCCAATTTAAATCAATCTAATTTCAATCTTGAACTGGCCCATGGCCAGATCTATATCAATCTAACTACTTATAGTCGAAGTGCAACTAAGAATCTACATGCCATCTACCTAACCAGATTAATATAATTAATAAAAATAAAAAGGCCTAGCTAATAATTAATTGGGATTTGATTTCTTAATTACATCAATAATAATGTTGAATATAGTAACTTTAACATAAAACGATGAGTTTTTGGAATGTTGGGCACCATCTAAATAAAGTGAAAAAGGATTTGCACTATATTTGCAGTTTTGCACATGCATACTGAATTCTTCAGGGTACATATATGATTAGTATTTAACATGATTTTTCAATTTGTGGATATGAATGTTATCCAATATTAACATGTTAAATGTGGTGTTGAATAATCCAAATAAATTCATTCAACAATTCTTAATTCATAATATATTTATCATTAAATTTAAATTTAATAATAATGAGTGATTTCCCACTAAAATTTAAATAAAAAAATTATATCTAATATAAGTTATACTTTAACAATGTTTGGTAATATTGACTGTTAATAGTTAGTTATTAAATATAAAAATAATAATATTATATTATTAATCTAATTAAAACACCCCATTAATCTTTTTAAAAAATTAAAAGAGATAATTTTTTTAGGAATTACTATTTCAATATTATTATAAATATTATATTATCAAATAATATAATTAAAAGAGATAATATTTTAATTATATCAAAATACTAAACACTATTATTACTTATTAGAGTATTCATATAAAAATAAGACTAATAACTATTAGATTAAATATATTATTAAGTTTAGCCAAGCCTAGATCACTAGTTTTGGACTAGAACTAGCCAGTGGCCAAACTTAATACATTTTCATCTAATTTCAATTTTCTCTCGATTAAAGTATTTAATTAATTTTAATTTTAAATATAAATTATTAATATAATGAATTATAATTTTAATAATAAGTTGTAAAGAATTGATGTGTGACCAACAATCAATCACCCGCTACTTTGTTGCACGGAGTAAGCTGGGCAGTAGTCTTGTCTGCTGGCCACAATCACTAACTCAAAAAGCAGTAAAAAGCAAAAGCCAAAATCACACCCCAATAAATCAGTGTAGCTTCCGCGTCCTGCTTTCCATGTCTCTCTCTCTCAGTCCCATCGAATCAGCCGAAAACTTCAACAGATAATACGGATTAGCTGCGTTTCTCTTCGCCCGTTTCCTTCTTCAGTCACCATCACTGCAAATCATCCATCTCTCTCTGTAGCCTTTGAAGCTTTCAATGAGCTAAAAACCACAGTATCTCTCTACTTCTACCAGTAAATGCGGGCTCTCTCTCTCTCTCTCTCTCCTGTGTTTTCACTATCGTTTCTCAGGTTATCGCGCGCTTTGATGCTCATCCTCTTTCTCTCTCTAATTGATTCTCTTTTTTTGAATCCTAAATTTTTCTTCATTATGCCTCTGTATTTTGGTGTACTTTTCAGGCTTTTATGATCAGTGCTTCTATCTCATTATCCAATTTTTTCACTGGATTGCTTAGATTTGTAACCAAGCTCTCTGCTTTTGCTGTTTTTAATTTTCGAATCTTCTCTGTTTGGCTCATTACAGAGTTGAATGATTGAATCTCTGCTTCTGCATTACTAGATTCCGTAAACACAAACACAAAACACCAAAACATAAAAGAGAAAAATGTTTGAATTTTTCTATAACTTTGTTAATTTAAAATTTGGGTTATAAATTTATAGTCTGATTCAAGTTCGCTTCCCCCCCCTCATTCTAATTAGGGTTCGTGTAGGAATCATTGCTGAACAGAAGAATCAAGTTGGTGGAACGGTGTGTTTTTTTTTTTTTGGGTTGGTGTTAGGGTGATGCTGAAATGGAGGCGAGAATGAAGAAGTACAGACAAGTGAGTCCGGAGAGAGCAAAAGTGTGGAAAGAGAGGTCGCCGAAGTACCAGCAGAATCGGAAAGTGCCTGTGGTTTATTATCTCTGTAGGAATCGCCAGCTTGAACATCCTCACTTCATTGAAGTCCCTTCCTCTTCGCCGGACGGTCTCCATCTGAGAGGTGTGTTTATATTCTATTAATTTTTTTTTTCTGAAAAATTTTGAGATTTTTGAGCATGAGTGCGTCGTGCAGATGTGATTGAGAGGCTTAATGTGTTGAGGGGCAGAGGGATGGCTTCCATGTACTCATGGTCCTGCAAGAGGTCAAGTCACTTGCCTTCCTCTTCTTTTGCTTTCCCCCTATTTCCCTTTTGGTTGTTGAGTAAACAAAATCACGAAGGAGGAAGAATTGCAACCTTATGTCCGCGGTCCTTGCTCTCCCTCTAATTGTCGGGTTCCTCTCTCTTTTTTTTTTTTTTTTTTTTTCCCCCCTGTTCTCTAAAATTCTATGGTACAATATCTTCTAAAATAGGTCTTCTATGTTTGAGCTGAGCTTTTCTTCGTAGCTCGACAGTGTCTCCGTTTTTTTTTTTTTGATATTTCCTTTTTTTTTAATTTAATGTTAATTCATTGATTGTTGCAGAAGCTACAAAAATGGATTTGTTTGGCATGACCTCAGCGAGGATGACCTAATTCTTCCTGCTCATGGAAATGAATACGTTCTCAAAGGTTCTGAACTCTTTGAAGAAACGAATTCAGGTAGATTATCTAATTTAATCGTTTTATTGCGCAACTGATTACAAGATGGAGGATTAGTAGAAGTCATAATAATTAAAAACCTGGGAGCTTCAATGTCTCTCCGCAGATCGTTTTGCCCCGGTTGGAACCATGAAAATTCAAAATTTGAAACAATTGCCAGAACCTGCATCTTCTAGATGTCAAGATGATTCCTTATCTTCTTCAAGCATGAATGGGAAGGAAACAAAGAATTGTCAGGATGATGAACTGTCCCCTCCGCTTCAGCGTTCTGGTTCCTCTGGTGTGTCACCAGAGTCTAGAAATGGCAAGAATTCCTCATGGAATGGTTCTCTAAGCTTGACAGAGTACAGGGTTTACAAGAGTGATGGATTAGCAGATGCTTCAACGCAGACTGAGGAAAATTTGAGCAGAGCTAAATCCCGAGAAACTTGTACAAGGGGTGTTTCAACTGATGATGGCTCATTAGAACATGAATGCAATGATAATTACCAAAACCGGGTTCCAAGTGTTAAGGAGATCTCTGATATAAGTGAGAGTTCAGTTTCCCCTCCACCGTCATCCTCTGGTGCATCTTCATCAGGTGGAAAGACTGAAACTTTGGAGTCCCTAATTAGGGCTGATGTTAATAAAATCAACAGTTTTAGGATCCTTCAAGAGGAAGAAATTCGAATGCCAGCCAATGCAAGGCTCAAAGCTACTAATATGTTAATGCAATTGATCTCCTGTGGGTCAATTTCAGTGAAAGATCACAGTTTTGGACTTGTACCAACCTACAGGCCAAGGTTTTCTCATTCAAAATTTGCTTCTCCATTGTTCTCAACTTCATTAATGTTAGGGGAGCTTGATTGTCTCTCAGAGAATCCAAGGTTGATGGGTCTGAGATTGGAAGACAAAGAATATTACAGTGGGAGCCTTGTCGAGACAAAAATGCTTAAGGAAGAAGGAGATGGACTGAATACTCTGAAGCGATCTTCTTCCTACAACGCTGACAGGTTCATCTGTTTCTTATTCTTATTTATGAAAGAAATGATCTTTTGCAATTCAATATCTTTAGGCAATAATTTTAGTTTAGGGTTTCTTATTACTGGAACTTTATAACATTAAGTAATACGATGCTCCAAGTTAATAGTTTAATATCCTAGAACTAACACCTTAAAACATTTACACTAGTCTCTATGGTTTAGGGTGAGCTTGCTGGATAAATTTTGAGTTAGTTTGATGACATGATCAATTAGGATTGAGAACAAGTTGATATAAAAATCCTTGCACCACCTTCTTTAATAAGTCTAGCCTTAAAACTTTTGCCCTATACCTTTGCCATTAATGATTTAGTCACATGGAAATATTTCCCACTATATTAAATCCCTTCAATTGTGTTTCACTTGGTAATCAAAAGCACAACGCTTTCTCTGGAATAGAGTTGTTATGCGCAGCGAAAGGATCATTCGATACAACAAATTGAGTCATCATTTCAGTGATGGTCTAAAATATTGAATATTGATGTAAAATTATGACATCCTTCTTAGTAAGTGCATACTTATATCAAAAGATGACTTGCATGCCTTTTAATTAAAATGTGATTCCATAAATTTGTGGTCTTGGTATTGATCCTTGGCATGCAATAAGCAAACTTGTCCGAGTTGTTATGAAGGCATAACTTTTTCTTCAAATGCAATAAAATATTGTGATTGATGTTGAGTGCTTACTGTGAAACCACAGTTCTACTATTTGGTATTTTCTTTCGGTAATATGTTGTAAGTTCTAAAGCTAAATGTTTTGGTTTCTTTTTGATAGGATCACTTCTGGTATGAATTATTATAATCAAAGGACATCTTGCAATCTTCCTTACCAATTTTTAGTGATTTGCCCCTAATTTGCGGTGCTAAATTGAATTGCAGTACCTGTAAGCAAATAGATTCAGCTGAGAACAACGATGAGTCAACCTCGGGACGCTCAAAATGCATTCCAAGATCTAAGAAAGCCTCAATAAGCAAGCAACCAAGAAGTGAATCAATCAGATCACCCCTTTCTGATAAACCTCGAAACTCTTCTGATGAGGCCAATGGCTCTGAATCCATACACAGTAGCACATCCAACAGCAGCAGCAAAAGAATCACAGAACCTGTCTCGGGCAAAAAGCAATCAAAGAAACTTGATTCCTTCAGAGAAGGGAAAGAGAAAGTGATCAAAATAGAAGAAAGTTAAGTGTTGACAATACTCATTTCTAACAAGTGTTCATATATCCTCATCATTACTTATTATTTTCCTGTGCAAATCAACTAACACTTGTGCAACTTGCTTTCAACAGGCTTGCTTCAGGAGCTCGGGTTATAATCCAATCCAAAGCGCCATGTGATGCAGCTGTTTGCAGCTCATAGAGCACATTTAAAAGGCAAAAATCCATGGTAAAGAAATTGTTTCCATTTGGCAAAAAATCATGTTAAATGTGTAAAAGCAAAAAATACTGGTTTGCCTTGGTTTGAAATTCATGTTAAATCCTCTTTTAACTTGGTTTGAAATTCAAATGATGGTGATTTCTTGGCGGGTCCAATGTGATGATTCTGTAAATTTAAAAAGTTAAAAAGAGGACTCAGTTGCAGAGGATAAGTTCAAGCGTGGTCCACTAGGGGGTTCAGCTTTCTTAAAAGGGTTAGTAACTTTTTCACGCAACTACAGTAACATTAGAGTCCTTTTTGGGTAATGCTTTTGCTTCAAACTAGGGCAATAATAATCTCTAGTTTTAACGATTAAATTGTCTCCTACTGTACAAGTGAATCTGATTTAGAAAGTGAAAGAAATTCTTACCTTCATTTTAAATTTTCAGGAACAAGGTGAGGTCAATTTAAATAGAAATATTTAGGGAGTAAATGGACTGTTTCTTGAATGCTGGACAAGAATCCTAGGACAAAAAAAAAAAAAAGATAGTGGTTGACTAGGAGATTTGTGAGTGTTCTTTAGAAAAATCAAACCAGCTTAAACGTACACATAGTCAATTAAGATGATTTAGCAGGGGTAGTAATTAGTAAAATTCCTGGTTCCTCTTTTCCAATTTTCACACTTAATCGATGATTTTGACAAATGGAAGCTAAGCTACTGGAAAGGCATTAAAGCATGACCCACTTAAAAGGTTATACTCACGTGCGAATGTGTGAGGGAATGGAGAAGGAGTGATTGCCTAAAATTACTATATCTTTCTTCAAAATATATATAATTTATTATCAAGCTTTGGGTCAGCAATCAATCAGCCTATAATAAGTTAGAATTGCAGTAGTTTGGGTATGTTTCATATATGGGAAAAACTGTTATTTGAGCAAAAAGATTAATTTTATCTTGATGCAGTGGCCAGTTCTGAACTACAATACCCACTCTGGAAATGCAACCTGCAAGTCTGCAACCTCATTGATGAGTTGTTCCCTATTAGACATCGACCACTTGGCTAAATTCCATAACAAAAGACAAAGCTACTTGCTCTTTTCTAATCATAAACAAAATTTCAAGCCCTATTATTATTATTATTATTATTATTATTATTATTATCCCCAAACTCACATTACACAAGCAATGTTTTGCCTTCTTCCAAGTGTAGCTAGCTGCATCAAAATCAAATAAGATTCTACAAAGCATAGAGTTTTTTTTCAATTCAACAAGATTTTAAAATTATTTATTTTAAATTGAGAAAATTAAATTCTTTTATTCTAAACATAAAAATTAATAAAAGAGAAATTCATTAAATTAAATTCCTAAAAAATTATAGTTTCTAAATAAGGGGAATAAGATTCTTGAGATATGAATTCACCAAGTCTTTTGTTCGTAAGGGGGATTGGGAGGTAGGCAGGGCGCTTTAGTCCCGCATCAGATAATAAAGAGAGGTCTTAGGGCATTTAAATTAAACAAAGGCCTAAGACTGGTTAGATGGTAACTGCCATAGACTAACTATAACAACTATCATAACAGAGTCTGAAATTCGAGGTCTTGCCCTATTCTTGGCATCAAAATAAGTCGTCCTCGCCGAGATCTTCCTCGGCTTATGTTTTCTGCAGTGGAGGCTCTATCTTTACACGTCGAAGCTTCTGTCCAAAACTCGAACCCACTCGAGCTGTCGGACACTTGAGAGTCGAGATCCAAATTTGATTAAAGAACAAAAAAAAAAAAAAAAAACGCAAAAACTTGCATTTTCCTTCTTTCCTTAATACTCCAGAAATTTTTTTTTCTTTTAATTTGTCTTTTTTATATGTATAAAAGTGCCTATAGATAAGTAGAAAAAGAAATGTTCTTTTATCTATTGAAATGCTCAATCATTAAAACTTTCTCGAAACTATTAAGTAGAACAGTAAAAACACACATACTATCGAGCATAGTAATTTGGTGATTAAATTAGTAAGATGGTCTTATCTCATCCTAATTCGACTTTTCTCACCAACATGATGACTAAATATTATCTCTATTTAGGAGTGTAACGAGAAGAAGTGGTAGGTTATGCAATGATTCATCTCATTGTGTGCCACCTCGAGTTAGGTAATAGGTTCCTTCCTATAACATTAGGTTAAATCGATGACGTCAATCAGTAACCTAACTCTTGAATCAAAGGGGCTATAATCGTCACATTCGGAGAGCTCCCTTTTTTTGCATTAAAACACACACACACATAAATTATATATACCAATAAACTTTAATGCTTGAATTTTGATGGATAACCCTTAAGTGACATCAAACAGGTGCAATTCTAAATCTCAAATGAAATATAATCTTTTGATATTTTATATTTGTGGACGTATGTTCATAGTAAATCATATGAATTAATTTTTTTTTTTTATATATTATTTTAAATTTTAGTGTAGAATTAGAGTGGGTTGATCTAATTCATTTCACTATAGTTCTATCTTTAAGTGATTCAATTTTATTATTAATCTTTTAACCAGGGTTTACTCATCTGGGATCCTTGAGAAGGGTTTAAACTCATCAGGGTTTAACAATTGGGTTGAATGACCTAAAAATTGAATATATATACATATGGAGGAGCACTATAACAGCATATATTGAGCCATTTTCCACGCTGCAATATGCATCGTCTAAGCATTCTAATGCCGCCGGGAATCAACAGAATTAATTATTTTGGTTATTAATTAAGCTTAATTAAGATGACAACAAGTGTTGAAGCAATTATTGGTTAATTAGAACACATGGTGGACTCGTGCAAATTCGTTGCTTGCAAAGGTTTTGTATTTTCTTTACTATTTTTCAATCCACTGAAAACTCAGTGTGTGGATTAGGAGCTTGTGCTGGGCGTCCATGGATTGACTGCCTGCCTTACTTCTATTGTGTCAAACACATTCGCCTATATTAAATTAATTCTTATCATAATCTATGCTCCTCCGCACCAAAATAAATCCAAATCTTTGCCGGTATTACTTATTTTATCTAAAACTTTTAATTTTGAAAAATTTAATCATAACTTTTAAAAGTTAAGAAATTTTATCCAAAATTCATAATTTAATTTAAATTTTTTTTATCATATGAAAATATACCACAACAATGGTGAAAATCATATTGTAAGTTAAAATCCCTAAATTAGATTATGAGTTTTGGATAAAATTTCTTAAAAAGTTATGATAAACTTATCCAAAATTAACAATTTTTGAATAAAATGAATAATATATGTAAACCAATTGGCCTAATAAGAATATAAAAAAAGTATCTTTAAGTTAGATGTTCTTCAACTGCAATGCATCCAATTGTATATATTAATTAGAGGTCTTAATCTATGTGTATCTACTAATACATGCTTGCAATTTTTAAGTTTGCTAAAGTTAAGGCACAAGGAGAAAAAAAAAATCAACTAGACTGCAATTTTTTTTTCTTATTAGTATTAATTTAATTAAAGAAAATGATTGAATATTTTTTTATGTATATGAAAATAGTGTATCAATTTATAAATATTTTTTTTATAAAAATATAAAAAATATCGAATGTATTAAATAATTTTTCATTAATTAATTTTTTTAATTTGTTAAAATTCACAAAATACTTTTTAAGAATTGAATGAGCAACCTAGGTTGTAATGACGAATGCCAATATGTAAGAAATTCCCTGACCTGATTCCATTCACATTGCTCTTGAATAAAATATGTTGGAAATTCTTACACTCAATTATAGAAAGTTTTTAATAAATATTAGCTGAAAGTATCTCTTGATTCTTAATTTTACATGCAGGTATTTGATTCAATTGAACCTAATAAGATATATTTAAGTAGTATATAACTAAATTTGGGATGAGTTCAAATTTAAAATTTAATATCCGTGATGGGTTTGGGTTTAGATTTTATACGTTGGATATCCATTATTCAAATCTTTTTATATAAATATTTAATTAAATATAAAATATATATTTTTTATAATAATATTTATAAATTTTTATATATTTTATTTTATATAAAATAAAATTAAAATATTTTATTGAATTATTAAATTTTAAAATATAAATTATTAAAAAATAATTTTCTATGTAAATTTTTAATTAAAAAATATAAAATTAACAAAGTTTAAGTATTTTTTAAGCAATAATAATCAGATTTGAGGTGAGTTTGAATTTGAGAATATTAGTTGGTTCGAATTTGGATATGATGATTTTTGTGAGTATCGTATTTGTTGTCATCCGTAATAACCTGACATCTCTTTTAATTGTATCTTATTTGACATTTGAATTTTATAAAAATATGATTGTTTAACTTCTATAATTGGTGAACGTGTAGACGTGACTTATAAATATTTTTATATTTTATTATATTTTTATAAAGTTTAGGATTTAATAATTATATTTTTATAAATTTAAGGGTTAAATAGTTATATTTTACAAAGCTTAAAATTTAAATAAGATGAATTTAAAGTTGGGGTAGGTAAAGTCAAATGATGCAATCAATTATAAGTATTTAAATGTGAGACTGGCCATGATTTTAGAGAGAAGACTTTCATATTCCCAAGTTTATACATCCAAAGAATATAATAGCTAAAATCATGATTGATGCATATGAATAGCTTTCTATTAGTATTTGCTACTTGAATACGACGGAACTAGAAATTTGTCGTTAAAGAGTTGGAAAAATAAGAAATATAAAGAACTTTAGAGACTAAAATAAAAAAAATATTAAGAGATTAAAATTAAATAATATAAAAAATATAAATAAAATTTATATAAAAAATGTAAAATTTTTTGAAAAAACATATCAAATTTCATCCATGAAATTTTAATTTTAAAAAATCTTGAGAGGCCATGGTCTCTGTACTATAAAAAATTATAAAATAAAATTGATATATGTAGAACAATTTCATTGTAACAGTTAATTATAATAAGTTTCATATGAATTCCATTATAATTAATAATTATAATTAAGAAGATTATAGAATACTTCGGTGCACACAAAAGTAGTGCTTTCTCTCTCTAATAAAAAAGTGAATTCTACGTGATTGTGAGAAATAATATATATGCACCGAGTACACTTAATAATCTCTCAATTAATTAAACCGTTATATATAGAACGATTGCACCAATAAAAAATTCCTCCGGTAGTTCCGCCCTTGCTAAAATATAACTTATAAATAAGAATTTAAGATTTTATATAGGATATATGATAATTTTAATTAACATTGCATTTATAGAATTGGAGGAATATGTTTAATAAGTATTCTCTCTCTTTTTTTTATTTTATATATATATATATATATATATATATATATATATATATATATATATTCTGTTTATAGTTACTACATCGTACACTATATATATCCAAAAGTAATTAAAAATTAATTAAGAGAGAGAGGAACTCTTTTAATATTTTCATGTAATTCATTCTCTATCAAAGAATCCAAGATCGCAAAGTTGTTCGAACTTTCTATTTGATTACAGACCTATTGATACGAGCTAGCCATTGTTTTCGTTTTCTAGCTTCGTCAACTCTATCACAACATATATATATAAAAAAAAAATCTCCAACGTCAGGAACTTTCCATTTGATTCCATTCACACTCTAATTTATAATCTTCTTCAACCCTTCTGGATTATCCAATTGTTCAATCAATTTGATCTGAGATGGGTGATGCATCTGCCAGAAACCTCCACCTGATGCTTGATGCTAATAATGATTTTGAGTTGCATGACTTCATAGATGAAGCCAACTTCGATCAGTTCATCGATCTGATTCGAGGAGATAATGAAGATCATCAGATTACTGCAGGTTTTGATTCTGAGCTTATCAATGGCTTACTGGTGGATAACCAGTTTGGTAATCCTACTCAGGAAGATGTATTTGATTTTAGTGCAATGGTGCCTGATCAGAATTTTATCCCCAATATCACATTGCCAAATTTTGAAGCGGATATGAAAGAAATAGAAGAAGATAATGATGGGGAGGAAGATTCTTCAGGAACTATCACAACCACCACCACCACGAGGAAGACGAAAACTGATAGATCAAGAACTTTGATCTCGGAACGTAGGAGGAGGGGAAGGATGAAGGAGAAACTTTATGCATTGAGATCTTTGGTTCCTAACATTACTAAGGTAATTAATCTGAACTGTATCAATCATTGCTCTTTTTTTTTTTTTTTTTTTTCTTTCTTTTTGTGTACCCAATAATGATAATATGTTGGAAATTAATGTGCAGATGGATAATGCCTCCATAATTGGAGACGCTGTGCAATATGTGCAAGAGATGCAAATGCAAGCCAAGAAACTTAAAAATGAGATTGCTGGTCTGGAAGCATCCTTAGCAGGATCAGATAGAAGTCAAGGATCAACCAAAAATCTGAGGAAGCTTCACATTGCAAACAACAAAAACTTAATTTGGAAGAAGATCATTCAGGTTCACTAGAGTACTTCTGAAGCAAAAAAAGAAAATTGCCATTAAAGTGCTATTGAGATCAGTTAACTAACAATTAAATTTCTCGATCTGGTTCTTTTAGATGGATGTGTTTCAAGTGGAAGAAAGAGGGTTTTACGTGCGATTGATGTGCAACAGAGGAGATGGGGTTGCTGTCTCTCTCTATAGGACTCTGGAGTCACTCACAAGCTTCAAGATTCAAAGCTCAAACTTGACCACTGCTGCTGAAACACTTACGTTAACATTCAGTTTAAATGTGAGTTTTTTCTTGTTCCAACATCTTGCTTCTGCTTTCTTTAATTGCTGTTTTGATCTTGGATTAGTTAATCGATTAATTATGTATTAAATTGATAAAACAGGTTAAAGAAAATGAGAAGGACGTGAACTTGCCAAATTTGAAGCTGTGGATTACTGGGGCTCTTTTCAACCAAGGATTTGAATTCTTTACAGCTTTATCAGCTTAGCTCATCTTAGGATCTCTATATCGTACATTCTATCTCAAGCATGTGAAGAATTGATTAGGAAGCTAATCAGGCATACCATAGCCATCCTTACTTAAATAAGTATGCAAGTCCTTTTTTGAATATAATTTCTTTAGAAGATTAAATGGATTGTAAAGGTAAGGTATTTTTACACACCAAGTCATGGCCATGATCCAATTCTGGACCGGAATTTGACAGATGTAATATGAAATTGAAAACGATTTGAATTGACTTAATAGAAATGGGCATTGAATTAGATCAAAATCAAATTCGAATTAGCCAGTCTGATCTATCTAATTTCAAGTCAAATTTTTTTAAAAAAAAAAATTTAATCATTAAATTTGATCAAATTAAAATTAATTGAAAATAAAACTAAAATCTAGACTAAAGGGGGGTTTCGGCTCAGACCAATGGCTATGACTATCTTATTCTACAACTCTCAGTAGATGGAATCATGGGACTCTGAACTTGATATCCTATAGAAATTAACTATATTAACCCTAATTAGCCCAAGAAATATATATTTTTTTCTTTTATTAAAATTTAAACTCGATATCTTATAACGGTAAAGATGATTATAATATTATTAAATTAAAATTTATTAATAAAAAAATAACAAATTTAATCCTAATTTTCGTAGCTGCATATAAAAATATAAACTTGGAGCCAATTGAACTTTGTCACTCAATAAGTGATTTCCATAACAATGAAGTCATGAAACATTAAACTTAAAATATATTAGGAATATCTTTGGGCTTGGTAAACAATTGCTACTAACCTTAAAATGGAAAAAAAAATGATATTGATTAAGAGATAAATCTTATTGTCTCGCCCCGGAAGCATGCATGCCACTTGACATTAATAAATGTTATCTACATCAATATGTAACATGTCATTTCTGTATTTGACAAGCAAGTTGATATTAAATAGAAAAGAACATCATAAAAATAAGATAAACTCTGCAGAGATGTGGAGATTAGTAAATTAAAAAGCACATGATTTTCTTATAACATGGAGCCGTCAATATAATTGGGATAAATCAGCTGCATGCTATAAGATCTTCTGGTCTTTGAAATCTTCTTCTTCTTCTTCTTCTTCTTCTTCTTATTATTATAATTATTAATTGCTAGCTGACATTAAACTGGGTTTAGTTGCTTAAAAAAAAAAAAGGGTTTAGTTTGTTTCATAACTATACATAAGCCTGTACAACACCCATGTGGAAAAAACAAACAAGGGTCGTTATCGAATTGGATGTTTAATCCTGCAAAAGTGAAGCGCCATAATAAACAATAATGGCCAACGCATGAAGATGAAGACCATTACTCCACATGGGTTTGCAGCCTTCGGGACCATAGATATATACATAACACATCAAATTTGCTGCTAGTCTTTCACAATCCAGAGAAACCTACCAGTCTTCGGCGCCTTTTTTACTTTCTGTTGATTTTCTGTTTTGAATTTATGTGACCATATGCAAACCCAAGAAAAACTTTGTGGATTTTTCTTTCATAGAGTACATTGGAATTTAGTGTCTGTCGTTAGCATCTGGTAGGGGCAAATATGTTTCATTTGCAAACCATTTTCTTTTTGTTCTTTTATGGTTATAGACATTCTAGAGCATCGAAAATATATTCATTTTTCCAGCGATTTTGAATATAAGTTTCCTATTATATATGAACCTAATGTATCAACTTTACCAATTAATTATAAGAACCTAATCAATTCTTTTAATTTTGCTTATTGATTCTGAAATATGATGTCTATAATTCAATTCAACTCGGTATATATTAATCTAATTACAATTGGTTAGTTATTTGAATAATTATTTTTCATTGGGTTAAATTTTAGCTCCAACCAAACAAGACTCCAAGCAGATCATTTTAGCTCCGGTTTGCGCATTATAATTTTTTGGGCAAGAAAGAAGAGCTAAAGGAAAAGGACAGATTCCAAAAATGGCTAATTATTAGGTACACTCGTTGCACTAAAAAATAATGCTCTCTCTCATAGAAAGTGAAAAGTGAGTCCCACATGATTGTGAAAGAATGTGTATATGCACTAGGTGTACTTAATAATTCCTCTCCAAAAACGATAAAACAAATGATGATGGCCATGGGAATTAGACAATACAATAGTGAGAAAATAAGACAACTTCACTAAGCTACAACCTCTAATAATTAACCATGATCAAAGCAGACAGACTCCAATCTTACAACAACAATAACAATGAAGTCCAACACATTGGAATATGAAAGAATAAAGAGAAATCATGAAAAGCGGTGGATATGCTTAGTACTTTTAGTTCAGAACTCTGATGTGCTAGGCACCGGCTCATGAGTGAGGGTAATAAAGAAGAGATTGTAAATGATTCCAGCAAGTCCACCTCCGATCAAGGGACCTACCCAGTAAACCCAATGGTTGGTCCAGTCCCAGCTCACCAAAGCAGGTCCAAAAGACACGGCTGGGTTCATAGATGCTCCTTCAAATGCTCCGCCAGCTAAAATGTTAGCTCCAACAACGAAACCGATTGCTAGAGGAGCAATAATCCCCACGTCACCCTTCTTAGGATCAATGGCTGTTGCATATACTGTGTAAACTAGGCCAAACGTCATTACAATCTCGAACACAAATGCATTCCACACATTCACCCCTGACGACAAAGCAAATGCCGATGTTGTCTGCAGAAATTCCCATGTTTATGAACTTGTAGGAAATATTTATAATAATGAAAAAAAAAAGAACTTTAGATATGCAAAAACTCACCATCCCATGAGTAGAAAACTTGAGAAGTAGGCAGGCCACGGTGGAGCCAAGGAGCTGAGCGATCCAATAAAGAATGCCTCGGAGGAGAGAGATATTGCCACCAAGGAAGGCACCAAAGGTGACGGCGGGATTGACGTGGCCGCCAGAGATGTTGGCAGCTGTAGACACACCGACGAAAAGGCCAAATGCATGTGCCAATGAGGCCATGATAATTCCGGCAGGTGTGTTGGACGCATTATCCGTAAGTTTGCTAAAGGCCATACCGGAACCTTGTCCGGCGAAAACAAAAATTGCTGTACTAATGAACTCTGCCAATGCGGCCTTAAGTGCACCGGGATGCACAACGTCCTCTCTTGGCAGCCCGATTGCTACCCGATTGATCGGCATTTTGGTTAATCTCTAAATATCAAACGGCTGAGATTAGATAGTCGGATAGAGAACGAGCTACACTAGCTAGTAGTGAGGAGTACTTAATTCCTGTAGATGAGATCCCTATAAAATGGGAGTGAGACCACCGGTTATATCAAGTCGCCGGTGGCCCATATTCAATGTTGGGGACCAGGGCTACCTGTGAATACAGCTTAGCATTCGCCGCCAAACTGCTGCATGACTGACAAGTGTATGTTCCTGGATAAGAGCCACGTGGTGTCTATTGTGGGTGACTGTCTGTTTTGTTTGGATGGGTCCATGTTAATTAAAAAAAAAACCAATAAAATTTAACTATTAATTAAGATATTGGATTTAGTGGTAAAATTTATTGAATTCTTAAAGAGAAAATTTAAATTCAACCTTTAGAAAAAGTATTATTGGAAGAGATAATAACTATAAATATTGAAAATATTAATTTTTTATAAATAGATATAAAAAATATCTTCCTTAAAAAAAAAATACCCATAATGCATGCATAACCATACCAGCCAAAGTTATGAGCTTTTCAATTTAGTGATCAACAAGCCAGAAATTTGTTATTGTAGAATTTAACTCCTTTCCCTGTCAGGTTTTTCATCACCCAACTTCTTGCAAGTTAGCTCGGGTGATTGCAAGAAATTGTTATTCAGTAGTAGATTATCAACGAACCATTTTCTGTTGGCCTGAAAATATTTTATTTTTTAATGCATAGTCTGTCTTCTGTCTTCAATTTAACAGACTTTGCAATTCAACATTGAAGATTAATTATTAATCATAGCCAATAATTAATGGAATTAAGTTAACAAGTGTTCTCCAAACGCCGATCTTCCATTACCCAGCTTATATATGGGCAGTGCATTTGAGTTTTGTACTTGTCCCTTGTAGACCTTGCTCTTTCTCATTTGATTCCAGTACAACTCTCTCATCATATTCCTGCAATGGAAAAATCCGATTATGGCATGCTTTGTAACAGTACCCCAGAAGGTTAATTCTCATAGCGTTTTGGCAGGTCTTTGACAAATATTCTTACATACACTTTGCCACTTCTGGGTTAAAATTTTGGCGTTTGTTTCGCATCGAGAGTGTAAGATAAAAACTATTTTTTAATAAAAAAAGTATTATTTTGTAAATTTAATTTTAAATTATTTTTTAATATTTTTTTTAATTAATATATTTAAAAAAATATTTTTTTAATAATAATTTTAATAATAATATTAAATAGGTCTTTAAAACGTTAAATTAAGAAAATAGTGCACTCATTAGCCATTTGACCTTTGACAGAAAAAGTCCTCTGTTGTTTCCAAATTCAACCTTCTTTTTTGGGGTTGCTAACAACTCAGAAAATTTTTTATTTTTAGCATTATAGGAATAGGATCTTTGCCTGTACTTCCACCTAACTATCAGACACCTGAGTTAACCTGTGTTCAGGAATGTTTCATTTCCAGGCTACGTTTGTATTGACCAAAAACTTTGGAATATAATTTAATGTTTAATTAATATAAAAAATTGTCTCTTTGAATGTATTAATTAAACCCATCAAGAGAATTGCCTCTTTTAGAATTAAACCCATCAAGAGATTTTCATATATTTTCATGTTAGAATCAAACCCATCAAGAGAATTGTCTCTTTGAATGTATTAATTAATTATTTTCTGATAGATCTCAAGTAGTTTTTCTGCAAATTCTTCATTAGTGAATGATATGAATAACATTGTAATAAATACGACAGAGTTGCTACACTGTATCCTCTAAAGTTTATTTCTCCAGGCATTCTGGGGAACGTTGATGACACTTCGGATAATTTTCTAAGCTATTCATTGCCACTTCTGGAGTTGCAGATGGCTCTGATTTTCATCACCGGCCAGGCAATTTATTTCCTTCTCAGGCGTTATGGAATCACCTTGGTTTCCTCATACATGATCATACGTTTTAATTTTCTGACTTCCCTTTTTTTCCTTGATTGATTTGGCTTTGCCTGTGATTTGAATAAAACCTTGAAAAAGACTCCAATGAGGATTAATTTCTTTTCTGTGCAAATTGCAGACTGGCATACTTTATGGTCCTACAATTCTTGGGAGATATCATATGACAAGAAACATGTTCAGAGAAGAAAGCCTACCCATAATCGGACCAGTAGGAACACTTGGTATGAACATATTTTTGTTTCTCCAGGCGGCGAAGATGGATTCAGGAATGATACTTAAATCAGGGAAAAAAGCCATGTCCATTGGTATTGGAATTGTAGTGGCTCCACTTATAATTGGTTTCGCTTACGAAAGAACCAATGGTGATTCTGGGAACATTATACATACGTTTGAAAGTGAAAATGTGATACAATTCCAATCTATTACCTGTTTCCCAGTCGTCGCCTACCTCCTTGAACGGTTCAAACTCTCAAATTCAGAACTTGGTAGGCTAGGCGTTTCTTCTGCGATAATTTCTGATACTGCTGGAATAGTGTAGAAAACAGAGAATTTGAAAAATTCTCTTTTATATTTCTTCATACTAAAATAATTTACAAGCACTCTAATTTATATACAAAGGTTATGATTAACTAGGAAACTAATAATAGCCAATAAATATAATGATTCCTAATTATATTTTAATTTACAGCTAATTTACACTGATTAAGGGATTTACACTAATTGAGGGATTCTAACACTCCCCCTCAAGTTGGTTCATGTATGTTGTACATGCCCAACTTGCAAACTAGGGTATGAAACCCCTTACAACTTAATCCCTTAGTGAACACTTCAGCTAACTGATCTTTCGACCCTATGTAAGAGATACTTAAGAAATTATTGACAACTTTTTCTTTTATGAAGTGTCTGTCAATCTCTATATGCTTGGTCCGATTATGCTGAACTGGATTGTGAATTATACTGATGGTAGCTTTGTTATCACAGAACAGGGACAAACTAGCCATTACTCTAAACTCAGCCTCTGCACTGGATCTAGCTGTCACATTTTGCTTCTTGCTTCTCCAAGTGACTAAATTATCATCAATAAAAGTACAATAACCAGATGTTGATCTCCTATCATCAAGAGATCCACCCCAATCTGCATCTGTAAAGGCCTTAATCTGAAGATGGCCATGCTTTGAGAAAAGAAGTCCTTTCTCAGGTGCAGATTTTAAGTATCGTAAGATGCGGAAAATAGCCTCTAAATGAGATTCATGAGGATCATGCATACACTAACTCACTAGACCCACTGCATATGTTATATCTGGTTTGGTATGCGAAAGGTAAATCAGTTTGCCAACCAACCTCTGATATCTCCCAATATCCACGGATTCCCCAACTTCAGCTTGCAATTTGTGATTTGCCTCAATAGGAGACTCTGTTGGTTTACAACCTAACATTCCTATTTCCTCCAACAGATCTAGTATGTACTTCCTTTTAGAAATAAAGATTCATTTATCTGATCTAGTAACCTCTATTCTAAGAAAATACTTTAGCCTTCCCAAATCTTTGATTTCAAACTCCTGTGCTAGTTGTTCCTTCAGATGAATCATTTCTTCCCTATCATCACCAGTTACCACAATATCATCCATATAGACAATAAACAGAGTGATCTTACCCCTATAGTATTTTATAAATAAGGTGTGATTAGCATTGCTTTGGCAGTATCCAAAAGAAACCATAGCCTTACTAAACCTGTCAAACCATGCCCTAAGTGACTGTTTTAAACCATACAGTACTTTTTTCAATCTGCAAACTTTTCCTTTGGTCTTCCCATTCTCAAACCCTGGAGTGATTTCCATATATACTTCTTCTTCCAAATCACCATGTAGAAAGGCATTTTTTATATCAAACTGCTGCAAATCCCACTCAAGATTTACTGCACATGATGGTAAAATTCTGATGGTATTCATTTTAGCAACAAGAGCAAACTTTTCCTGGTAATCTACCCCATACGTCTGTGCAAAGCCTTTTGCTATAAGCCTAGCCTTATACCTTTCAATTGAACCATCTGCTTTATGTTTCACAGTGAACACCCACTTGCATCCAACTAGTTTTTTCCCCATTGGAAGAGTAACAAGTTCTCTTGTCTCATTCTTTGCTAGAGCTTTCATCTCCTCCACCATGGCTGCCTTCCATTTTAGATCAAGACATGCTTTCTTCCAATCCTGTGGGATAGAAACAAAGGACATGGACAATAGAAAGGCTCTATAGGATGGAGACCAAGAATCATAAGAAATGAAGTTAGAGATGAGATGTTTAGTACAGGTTCTAACACATTTTCTAAGAGCAATAGGAATATCAAGATCATTATTAGAAGAAGAAAGAGTAGATTGAGAATTAAAATTAGACTCTTCAGGAACCAAAGGAGACTCATCACATACCTCAGGATGTTCAGGAATTGAATCCAGAGATTCCGGTTGATCAGCAGTCTCCTGCTCGATGGCTATATCTGTCTTGTTCCGCCAAGTATAGATTCTCAAATCTAGTCCATTCAATCTTCCTCGAGATTTAGGTGACTCCTCCTAAGTATCATTATTAGGTATAGGCTTTAGACCTAGATTTTCTCTTTGAAGTTGAAAGTTGGGAGAGCACAAAGAAGAAGGGAAAGACACCTCTTCTTCCTTCCTATGCTCCCCCTGAAGAGGTGGATGAAAATAAGATTCAGATTCCCTAAAGATAACATCCATACTCACAAAATATTTCTATGTAGGAGGGTGGTAACACCTATACCCCTTTTGAGTATCGGAATAACCAATAAAGACACACTTGAGGGCTCGATGTTCTAACTTCCCCCTATTAGGCTGATGAACAAAGCAAACACAATCAAAGACATTTGGAGGAATAGCATATGAATTTTTACCTTGCAAAACCTCTAAAGGACTCTTAAACTCTAAAGTTCGGAGTGACATCCTGTTAATAAGATATGCAGCAGAAAGAATTGCATCCCCCCCGTAAGGTTTGGGAATATTCATTGTAAACATAAAAGACCTAGCAACCTCAAGTAAATGTCTATTTTTTCTCTCAGACACTCCATTTTGAGCACTAGTGTTAACACAATTAGTCTGATGCAAAATTCCGTGTGACTTCAAATATTCCTGAAAAACTACATTCATACACTCTGTGCCATTATCAGTTTTCAGTATTTTAACATAAGCATCAAACTGGGTGCTAATCATTTTGTGAAACTGCTGAAAACATGAAAATACTTCATTTTTCCCTTTCATCAGATATACCCAAGTTAACCTGCTACAATAATCAATAAAGGTCACAAACCATCTATAACCTAATAAAGACACAGTTTGAGTAGGCCCCCATACATCAGAATGGATAGTCATAAAAGAAACTGAAGCCTTATTATTTATTGCAGGATAAGATTGTCTAGTATGTTTGGCAAACTTACAAGCATCACATACTAACAATTCAGTTTTGCATTGCTTAAACAAAAGAGGATAAAGTTTCTCTAAAATAGTAAATGAAGGATGTCCAAGTCTCCTATGCCACTGAATAATTTCTTCCTCAGCACCCATAAACTGTCCCAACATGGCCTGATCAACACAATCATTCAATAGATATAGCCCATCTTGCAGTCTACCACTGTTAATCGTTCTCCCTGTTATTAACTCCTGAAATACACAGTGAGTGAGAAAAATTCAATTTTGCAGTTGAGAGCTTTTGTGATAGAACTGACAGACGAAAGGTTAATAAGAAAGCTAGGCACATGTAAAACAGAACTAAGACTTATAGTAGGAGTACATTTAACATAATATGTTCCAGAAACATTAGATAAGGATCCATCCGCAATGCGAACTTTTTCTTTGCCTGAACATGAAGAATAGGATATGAATTTATTCAAAGAGCCTATCATATATTTGTTTGCTCTAGAATCTATAACCTAAAATGAATTGTTATGATTGGCAAGAAAAATATTACATGAGTTGACGAAGTTAGAAGAGGCAACTGTAGTGGATTGTGATTCAAGCTGTGATAGGAATCGTCTCAGAGTTTGTACCTCTTCATTGGAAAACATCCCAGTGATAGCAGTATCTTCAGAAACACTCACAGCCTCAAATATATTTGCTTGTGATCTAGCTGAGTCCATCCTTTTTCCTCCAAGCCCTTTAGTTGGGCAGCCGTGCAGCTTCCAACATTGTTCTTTGGTGTGCCAAGATTTCCCACAGTAGTCACAATGCAAGTGATCCTTATCTGATGGACCATATGACTGTTCTCGTGAGGAGTTAGCAGTTAGCCCAGCCTTATCAACAGCTATAGAATTGATCATGACACTCCTTCTTTTCTCCTCCTGCTGATCATAAGAGTGTTAGTAGTATGCCCTAGAGCATATCATTTAGTATGTATCTTGTATATATTTTATTAATAAAAGGTATTTCCACTTTTCCGTTTACATAATATATTTATGTGTAATAGAAAAGGTCCATTGATATTTTGTTAGAAATATTATTCTTAAGTTGTTAAGAATATGAGTGACAATATTTCTAGCACAAAGTATCATAAATAGGTTCACAATCGAGGATACTTCATAATAAGGACATGACTTATCCAGAAAGATTGTATTCATGTTTGTTCCCAAATTATTTATATGAGATATAAATAAGATGGAATGGTGAGTCTCATGCCATATAACAAACATGATAGGCACTTATAAATGATAAGTAGGCCGAACCAGTGACACTTATGACAAGCACATGGAGTTTACTCTTGTCAATGTTTTGTCATAAATCATATCAGTGCATATAATCTTTAGACCTGAGATAGCACAGTTATCTTGTATATAGGTAGTTTGAGTTTGATCTCGCTTTCATACTTGTACTATGTATGGGTATATGGGCATGTGTTGGCTCCTGCTAGTTATATATGGAGGTAGGTGTTGATCAAGAAGGAATCTGTTCCTCTAAGTAAATAGAGATAAAATCCTATGTTCATTTAATTGTTCTTGATGTTTAAAGTTCCTGGCCAGGACAGATAGATTTATTCAGAAAAGAGTTTCTGATGAGAAAAATCTTTTAATCAAGAACTGGAATTAAAAGAGAACATAATATTCATAGCAAATGGAGTTTGACATAAACCATGACTCGGCTTGAGTTGGGATTTTATGTGAGAGATTCTAGTGCATGGTAACATATGATTATAGGTTCATTTAAGGTAAATCTTATTACTAATTGGGTGGCCATGGCATGCTATGCTAGGTGTTAACCATGGTCTATGAGGTTCATAAAATGATTTAGAGAAATCATTTATGGTAAGAAAGAGTTCTGATGATATTAAGAGTTGATATCATGTCTCATTGCCAATTAGTGATGAGCCTAGTAAGTCACACACATACACAAGTTATCACCTATTTAAATATGATTTAATTAATTAATTAAAGAGTTTAATTGATTAATTAAATAGATTTGGTTTGCAATTAAATTGCAAAGTCCCTAGCATGACTTGAAACCAAATCTAGATTATTGGATGTGTAGTATAAATTAAATTTATATTTAAAGTGTTTAAATATGAATTTAATTGATGAGAAATTAATTAATAGAGATTAATTAATTAATTTATATTTGATATAAATTAATTAGAAGAAGAAAATAATTATTTTGGGTTAAGAACTCAAAATTAAGACACGAGGCATTTTGGTCATTTCACGATTGTGACACGTGGCACCATGAGATGGTGACACATGGCTTAACACATAAGCTTGCCAAATATTTTTAATCATGTAAGATGATTAAAATCAAGATTAAATATAGGTTTGACACTTGGCACAATGTGATTGGGTCACTTAAACCTAGAGCTAATCAAAAGGTGACATGTGGCTAGGGTTTAATGTGTTAACCTAGCTATTTAAGTGTGGTTATGAAAAGAAAACATAACCAGCAGCCTCTCCTCTCAATTGTCACGCCACTTTGAGCCTCTCCAGCTATTTCTCTTCATCTCTCATCAATTCAAAGAGATTAGCCATCAATCTCTTGAATTAAGAACACTAGAAATTGTTTCTAGTGTCTGCTTTGCATCTCTAATCTCTTAAAAGGCAGAACTTGAATTTCTAATTAATAGAAAAGGCTTTAGAAGCTGTTCAAGGGCTGCCATAGGTGTTCTTGGTGTGGACAAGCTAGAGGGACAACATCTGGTGTCCTGAAGACGAATCTCAAAGGCGCAGACACGCTGAAGCACATCAAGAGGTTAGTGTAATCGTTCTTGATTTAATCTAGGGTTCTAAAATTAATCTGATTAATTTTAAAATCTTAAATGGCAAATACAGATCCAAAAACATATTAAAAGAGTTTTAATATGTTGTTTATCATTGAAATTAAATAGATAAAAATAAATCTTGCATGGTGCATGTGACCCTAGGTGAAAATTTTTGAATTCAATGGTATAATCTTGTGTTTTTCACGCTTCCGTTCCTTCAATTGGTATCAGAGCCACTATATTTGCCATTTAGATTGTTGATTATATAATTTAATTGTGTGTTTGATCATGAGATCAAGAGATTCATTGCTGGTTGGATCAAGAGGTGTGGCGTCACACATGGAGAAGCCACCATTGGTGGCGGCAACAATGGTTCCATGGGTGATTCAAGGTTTGGCTTTTAATTCTGCAATTGTTGTATGATCTAAGGCCTATTCTTTGACTAATTAAAGTGTTTAATTAGTTGTTTTAATCACACAATTAAATTATGATTCAAATCAGAATTTTAAAAAATGTTTGAATGTGATTCAAATCTGAATTTTAAAAGTTGTTTGAATGAGATTCAAATCTGAATTTTTAAAGTTGTTTGAATCATATTTAAATCTGATTTTTTAAAATTGATTCAATAAAATTCAGATCTGATTTTTAAAAATATTTGAATGTGATTCAAATCTGATTTTTAAAAATGTTTGAATGTGATTCAAATCTGAATTTTTGAAGTTGTTTGAATGTGATTCAAATCTGAATTTTTAAATTTGTTTGAATGAGATTCAAATCTGAATTTTTAAATTTATTTGAATCATATTCAAATCTGGAATTTTAAGTTGAATATGAGATATTCAATTTAATTTAAGAATGTATGTTTTATTTAATTGTTAAATAGTGATATGCATGATGGATGATCATGGACTATAAAAGACCAATGTGATTGGATTTATTTCTTTTATGTTTCTTTGGGATTGTAAATTAATTAATTTATTTTAATTTATTTTGGGCATGTATTATTAAGTTTGTAATATTTTTGGGTTGTAATTTCATTTATTTAAGTTCTTGTAAATTCGCCTTGGTATGCCAAGGATTACTATGTAATATTGGATTGCAAGAAGTTCAAGGAGGTCAAGAGCATTGGTGGGACCGTGGGAGGAATTCAATATCAAGTGTTGATTATGTACTCCTTCAGCAACTCTTGTAAAATGAATGAATGAAATGCACCTAGGAATGCCCCGATTCAATTCTTGGTGGCTCAATTGAATCCTTAGAAAGTCCATGATCATACCATATTTATCGCTTATCCATGAATGCATGAGATGTATGGGAATGTATGCAATTATATGATATATGCATGCTAAATGGATAATGTGCAAAGTGAGACCTTAATAGTAAATAGAATGACCATAAAATCTTCCAAACAAATGATTAAGTTGGAAATGCTATAATTAAAGTAATTATAACATAGGCCCTCCATTGGGGCAATTATTTTAAGAAATTTTAAATAGTTGCATAAGATGCAATTTATTTAAGAGATTTTCTTAAGAATAATTGTTAAGCATGAGATGTTGTAAATATGTAAATGGTTTAGTGGCCAATATTGGATGTACCTGAGGACATTAAAATTATTTGCATAATTCTCGGCTCAATGGGATCAACTTAACTAATGCAAGATAAGTCAATAATGGATGAACATGAGATTTTGAGCATTAGGGGCTAGGTAAAGGATTGAACCTCATATGAGATGTGATGGGCAAGGAGTTGCTCACTTATAGTTTATTGTAATTCCAATAATGGATGTACCTGAGGATGATCAATAGAATTATAAGAATTCAATCACCCACTAGAAATCCATCCAACTAGGATTTCCGTTTTCTACTTTGGAAGTGTAGGATTCGCTAAGTTAGTGGGAGGACCAATTTGATTAAAAGACCATAATCATTTTGGTTAATTACATGATACATTTACTAATTAATCTGGTTATTTTCTGCAGTTAATTTTCTGATAAAAATGAGCACAAAACAACCACCACCATCCAATATCCTTGCAAGCATACTTGATCACAACAGGTTGACAGGACCTAATCTGTCTGATTGGCTAAGAAATTTGAAACTTGTCTTGAACCTTGAACATATAGGATATGTTCTAGATTCAAATGTTCCTGGTCCCTTACCTCCAGAGGCCACTTAAGAGGAACATGAAACTTTGGACAAGTGGAAGGAGCATGATATGAGAGCTAAGTGTTAAATGTTTGCTTCCATGAGTAATGAGTTACAGAAGCAACATGAAAACTTGCAGAGTGCAAGTGAGATCCTCCTTCACCTACAAGAGTTGTATGGTGAGCACAGCAGGAATGCTAGGTATGAGATATCTAGACAGCTATTCCGTATGAGGATGTCTGAGGGACAGAATGTTGGGGATCATGTCCACAAGATGATTCGGCTGATTGAGCAGTTGGAACATCTTGACTTCAACATGGGTTTCCAACTACAAACGGATTTAATCCTTCAGTCCCTTCCTTAGTCTTTTGGGAATTTTGTAACAAATTTCCATATGACTAAACAGGAATGCACTTTAGCTGAATTACTCAACATGCTGGTTATTGCCCAAAAGAATATGCCAGGCAATAAAGGGAAAGAGGTAGCTTTGGTTGCATCTTCTTCTGCTGGAAAGTCCAACAAGAAGAAGGGTAATAAGAAAAAGAAACCTCATATTCCTGGTCCTTCCAAGAAAATAGCTAAACAGAAAAGGAAGATTAAAGCTGATAAAGGCAAAGGAAAGTGTCTCCACTGCCAACAGGAAAGTGTTTCCATTGCCAACAGGAAAGTGTTTCCATTGTCAGTAAGAAAGTGTTTCCACTGGCCAGAGTATAGTAATCTAAATGAATGCAATGCCATGATGAAAACCAACTCAAGTTCAAAATATATTTGGCACTTAAGGTTATGTCATGTTGCAGAAGATAGGATTGCAAAATTGGAGAAAATGGGGATTCTATCCTCATTGGGCTCTGAGCCTACTCCAACTTGTGAATCTTGCCTTCAAGGCAAAATGACTAGATCACCCTTTGTTGGACAAGGGCTAAGAGCTGAAAATATTTTAGAACTAATACATAGTGATGTATGTGGTCCATTTAAAGAAATGGCTAGAGGGGGCTTTCATTATTTTATTACCTTTACTGATGATAAATCAAGGTTTGGGTATTTGTATTTGATAAAATACAAACATGAATCCTTTGAAAAGTTCAAAGAATTTAAATCTGAAGTAGAAAATCAAACAGGAAAGAGTATTAAAGCTCTTCGATCAGATCGTGGAGGTGAATATTTGAGTACTGAATTTGATGAATACTTGAGAGAGCATGGCATTGTTTCTCAGCTGACTCCTCCAGGAACGCCACAGCTGAATGGTATATCTGAAAGGAGAAATCGTACCCTATTGGATATGGTACGTAGTATGATGAGCTATACTGATATGCCAATCTCCTTTTGGGGATTTGCATTAGAATTAGCTTTGTATATTCTGAATAGGATTCCATCAAAATCAGTTTCTTCCACACCGTAT